>NC_142523.1:5660905-5830905 GCF_964205215.1 Stylophora pistillata
ATGCCAGATATTTTGCCCATCTTTGCTGCCTAAGAGCCTTGAAAAGACCAATGTACTAACATTCATTAAAAACTAAATTTCCAACCTCCCTTGTCTGAAAAAATCTGGGGTTTTGGCATCCCATCCAACTTGACCAAATTCATCTATTTTCTTCAATTTTCTGAATGTAAACAGTTGCTACAGGTAAACTAGTTTACTAACTACAATTCATCAAATCACAGAGTTCTTCTGGTGTGATATTTCCTCCTGTCACTATAGCAACAATGTTACTCCCTTCTGATGCATCAGGAATTTTGTTTGCTTGTAGTGCTGCAAATGCGGCAGCACCAGACGGTTCAACAACAAGCCCCGCCTGGTAAAAAGTCTTTACTGCACTATAATATGACAAAAAGAAAAACATAATTATAAAGTGCTATTCTTTTCAATCCTAGGGAATATCAGCACATAAAATTTGTATTTTTCGTTTCTATTGGAAGAGAAAAGGGTAACCTTTTCACTCCAAAGATCCCAGTAGTAATTCTTCTCCAAGTCTTTCTTCCATACAATTCTTATTATATTAGTTTGGAGATATTCTTCTGTATTCCCATCACCTGTCTACTTGATATTGTATTGATATAATAAGGAGAAAGTCGGCTTTGATCACTTGTGGGAGTAAAAGGATTGAAGAAAACTTTCTCAAGAGCTGCACTGTTCCAAACTAACCAGTGAAATTCAGATATCGAAAAAATATTTTATTACTAAAAAGACAAATTAGCCAACCTCTTTATTTCATCATCTGTCACAAGAATTATGTCCTCAACATACTCCTTCACATGTTGAAAAGTTTTTTTTCCTGCAGAAAGTATTGATATTTTTAAAGTAATTGTAATGAATAATATTGTTAATTGTATCATTTGAATGAAATTATATTGACTTCTTTAAGGTTCCCATCATGCGTGAACAACCAAGGCATGCAACAACAGCAAAGAGGTATTCTATTTTTTAAGGGTGGCAATGCAATATGGGTTTATGCATGAGATGCCTGATAAAAGCCAAATTTAATATGTGACATGTGAATTTTACAGAAAGGCAAGCATGATTTGTGAATTTATGAACAAGCATAAGGCATGAGACTTTCTCCCATTTTGTGACAACCTGAGGATTTCCCTGAACCTACAAGAACAGAGATTTGAAGTTTTCCCTTTTAAATTTGGGATGCATAAATTGCTTAATCTAAAGTAGAAGTGATGCATCAATTTTTCTAAAGTTTGCACATGTACAGCATGCTACCCTCATAATAACTCTTTCTCACCTGCATAGGGAGGGGCCAGTCCAACGGCAATAGTGTTTACAGACTTCACACTAACAGCATGACCTTGCTGTTTACTCAGATACATTGTTGGAGCTGTGAAAAAAAAAGACAAGTTAACAAACTATGATGAATAATAAAAATATTAGTCTACAAAAAGGAGGTCTCTCATCAGAGTAAGTTAACTTCAAGAGCTTGGAGTTATTCATTTTGACAAGCCATGTTTGATTGAGAGTTACAACTGGACCATGCAGGGAGGGGACAGGGACAGGGAAAGGCAAGTGATTTCCAAAGCCCCTTCCCTCCCCTCTCCTTTCTTTTGACTGTCACACATGCCTTGCAGTAAAAATCAAAGATAGCAGATATAATTTTCACAAAGAAACTACAGAGCACTTGATCATCAAATTAAGCCCCTCCACACACTACAAAAATGTTGAAATAAACCACAATCAAGAATGATATATTTGATTATCAAATAAAAATCACCTCCTTCAGGCTCCACTCCAAAAATCTTTGTCTTCTTCTTTCCTTTGAGCTTAATACCTGCTGCAACCCCAGAGAGTAGACCTCCACCTCCGCAACAAACAACCACTATATCAGGTTCTGGAATGTCCTCCAGGATCTCAAGAGCTACACTACAAAATTGTTTGTACAATATACATAAAATGCACATTAATAACTGGCTTCAGTTAAGGTATAAAATGCAAAGAGGTGGAGGGGGATGTAACATGGCTTCACTTAAATGATTATGATCCCACTAGTTTTGCAGAACCCTACATGGGAGCTTAATGTAGTCTAGCAAAAGCCCCCCACAAAGTGTTGTAAAGTGTATTAGAGCATATTGGGATGAAGAATGTGCTATGTAAATGCACCATCATTATCATTATTGTTATAATCACTCCTGGGCTATTGTTTAGAGAACAGATAATACCTGGCAAAACCAGAAATGAGATGGAGATCATCAAATGGATGAAGAAAATGCATTCCATCTTCAGCAACATGGCGATCAACAACATTTTGCAACTCACTTGTTGGCATTCTTTCCACTTTAACACCAAAACTCTGCAGATCAGCATAAAAAATTTACATTAAATAAGTTTTTCCTGCTTTTTTGTACCCCTCTCCCCCCTCCCCCCACCCCACAGTAAACAGATGTTAATTACAAACACATCATCATACATACGCTTGAAAAAAAATAACATGACCGCAATAAAACAAATTTACTGCACTCAAAATTTCTAAAACATCATTGATTGTCTAATACGGGTTGTTTATTACACAACTCGGGCAGTCAGAGGGCCAATAACTAAAATCAACCAATCAAAATGCTCTATTGCCAGTCAATATTCTCTCAGTATTGGACCTGGCACTGTCCCGAATGGTCCCAAATGATACCGCACTTGTGTCCCTTTGAACGTAAGTTGTATAAATCTTTTATTCACCAAGCCTGCTCGGGACCGTACTGGAAGAATATCTGCGCTCGGTCCGTACTGTCAAGACCTCAGGCCGATATTCTCCCGGTGCAGCCCTGGCACTTGGTTAGTAAGATATCTTATTTTATTGACTTTTCCCTGGAGTGACCACAAAAGAATTTATCCCTGCTTTATTTAACAACTATTCACCAAAGCAGCTCGAGGTTGCTGGTGCAGGATATTTTCCGAGCTGCAAAGCAGTAAGGGAAATATCCATCACTAGTCAGGGACACTGAAAGAGGTAAAAACTTGTTTTAGACAATTGTATTCTAAAACAGTAAGAAATATAGCACAAAAAGATGATTTTATCTCATTTATTCTTGTAACAAATACAATATTTTTGGGCACAAATCTCACACAAGTTATGCTAAAGGAAAAATGGCAAAGAATACTTGGAGTTTGAGTAGCCTATCAGGGCACGCTTTCATTGTAATCCTCTGTTTAAGTATGTTCTAACAATAATTATACTTCGTATATGAGCACGATCCTTCAATATACAGGATCAAGTAAAAAGTTGGGAAGAAATATTAGTATACATCAATAAATTGAGTACATTTCTGATTTGACTACAAATTCTCCAAGGTAAAATTGTACAAGATATATGGCAGATGATGCAAAGAATTTATATCCTAGATCCAAAGAGTGAGCAAGAACTGGTCCAAGATCTGATTGATAAATTCTCTCCCCCCCCCCCCCCCACCCCCACCTCTTGCTGCTACACATTTCATGGTAAACTAGTTACAAGAATTTGGTGTTGGATCAAAATAATAACTTCTACCCAGGATAAGTTTGAGTATTCTCATTACCTGTTTGCAGAACATGATATCATAGAATATGATATCATAGCCAGAATTAAGTTACATGTTAATCACCTCTATGAGTTCAAAAGTTAAATTTGTACCTCAATCAGTTTTACTCTATTGATCGGAGCAGTTTCAGGCATACACAAACTTGCTGGAAAGTTTTGTTCCTTTGCTGCAAAAGCAAATGCCTTTCCATAATTTCCAGCAGACATTGAAAGAAGACTTTTCTTATTCTTGGTGACCTCAAAGGGGATGTTGGCAAACTGATTCACAACACCACGTATTTTAAATGATCCTGTAACATAAAATGTGTTTACATTGCAATGAACACAAAAATCGAAAAGAACGTTGATTATTACCAATTATAACATGATGAACACAGTACGCATCGTTTGATTGGTCAATTTAGTTTCCAAGCTGATACTTTATCAGGTTCTAGAGCCCACATGTGACTAGTTAAGTCATAAATGCAATGCAATAGCTAGAGCACATTTCTTTCCGAGCTCTATAACGTGATAAATCCACTTAAGATGTAGGAAGACGACGAGGAAAACTTTTAAACCACAAGTTAAAGGTGAGTGATTTATAAGCTTTCCTCATGAACTCCCAACATCTCAAGTGGCTTTATCATGTTATAGAGCCAGGAAAAATGCCAAGAAGTGAAATTGCCAAGAAGCGTCTGTTCCAAGCTGGGATAATTAACAATTATTCCACTAACGCGCATTGGATATGAGATGATAGATAGCTAACAAGGCGCGTCGCGCCAAGTTGGCTATAATCATCTAGTATCCAACAAGCACGAGGGGAATAATTGTTTTATTAAAAAAATGCCCCCAAGCAATTAGACAAATCTTCTCGAATTTATGGATGTTACAACGTACAGATATTAGGTTATGGTCTATTGGCTCATATACCATAATGGCTAAGCCAATAAAAAGTCTTGAATTGCATTATCCAATGACCAAGTTTTTAATAATATTTAATGCATCTGATGACCCAATGCTCCTTCCGTTCTAAAACTGTACCTGTATTTTGCATGCTCTCCATTTTCAAATGCAGTTTAAATCGGTCCCCAAAGCCAAACATCTGTTCCACATTTTGGAGCAAAGGTGTCCTGACAACTACACGACATCCTTTGATAGCTTCTCGGGCTTGTTCAACGTCTCTCCAAGAAACGAGCATTTCCACGGAAAATGACCGATAGACAGTGAACCACAAGTCACTACCCTAACTGTATTGTCAAATACAGAAATCTTGGATAAAGCTCTAAATCTCCATCTTAACCAATAAATTAAGTTAAAGGAAATATTTATTCACGCCACAGTCGGAACGATGGAGACTTGGAACTAGACAAGAAATTGCGGGGGAGGAGAGGGAGGAGTAGCTTCGGGGTTTTGTTTTGTTTTGTTTTTTCCTTCTCCAACAGGGAAATGAATTGTACCGAGGCAAGAGATTATAGAAAGTTTATAATATCTTCACCGAAGATGGTTCTGCATGCTAGCTACTGGACTAAAAGATTATTCAAGATTGTGTTGTTAAACCACATATTGTAAGTTAATCATTAATATACAACTATCTACGTTCGGGGATTCCCCTCCGAAAGGTAGCTGTGTTGCGATTCCAAACGACAGCTGTGTGCTGCCCTAGGTGTTGCTTTGTAGTCACAGGAAATTGATTAAAGACAAAATCATCCAAATAACAAGTCTTTGGCAGGTATAATGAGCATTAGAGACGCTTACGATCGAGGTAACACTAATATTATTTCTACATGCTTCTGATTTTCGCAGGACAGTTTGTATTCAGCGAAGTGAAGCACGTGACGATCACGAATGTTCCACTCTTCGCTAAAAGTAGCAATCGTCACGCAAGGAAGTCATCCAGAACAAATCTTAAACAAACAGAAGTTTTTAACTGGCGAAGCACATTCCTTTAGGCGCAGTTTGCATGCGTACAATTTGGCTCGTACACGTATGCGACCGAAATATTTACCGTGAAACATGGAACAGGGAACTTTACCTCGCATACACAATTCTAGGTACTGGCCCGATCTTACAACGTACGGTCCAAAGATGATATGCGAGATGTATCCTACAAAAGGGAATGATCCCTTAGGTTGTTCAGTTTCCGTGAAAGCGGTAAGTCTTAGTACGCAGACAACCGAATTGTTCAAGTGGTTTTACTTCCGATAAGGCTTCTGTTGATAATTCTTTGAGCTGTCAATTTCGCCCTATTTATTTTGAAAGCTGTTTCCGAAAAAGATGTAATACTTCCGAATTCAATCTTGATCTAATTCGAGACGGAGAGCAACTGACCTAAGACAAACTTAACACTCGTTCTATAATTCGAGGTTCACTAGCTAAAATACATCATTTCGCCACCGTAAAGGTAAATTGAAAGGCGTTTCTTCCGATTTTTTTTAATAGGGAATTCGCAACTTGTTGAACGCTCCGGTCTAAATCGAGTCATTGCAGAGTAGTTTAATCCAAATACAAAATTATCCCGGCAAATTCCGAACGGGCCTCTGGACTTTGCTTTGTTATGATTTATGTGTTTGACGAGCACACTTGCAAATTCCCGGACGTTTGTTCGATTCATCGGATTTCTCTTTTCACCAAGGTCACTTGTAAACAGAAAACAGTGTATAGCTAGGACCTCAAAGGAACCGTTTAAAAAACTTATTCCCGCAGTTTCAACAAATGCATTCATGTAATTAGACATACAATATCCGTGAAATTTATATTTCGCGTCACTATTAATTTTAGATGAGGTACGGTCAGAAGTAATTAAAGTTTGTCCAAATAATAGCATTCATATTTCGGGATGTTTATAACAGAGTTACTCGTTGCATGTCCAGTCGAGCTTATGATTTATTACAACTTCTATACTTCCAGTTACCACTTAAAACCTATTTTTCAGCCAATTCTGTTTTAACCACATTCCATTAGCGAGGGGCAAGGACCCATTCTTTCCCCTGGTTAACATGGCAAAACAAATTAACACTTTTAGTTTTGTTATTTCATCATAATTTTTGTTCCTACATCATTTAATCCCTTACTTCTTTTCGTTCAGCCACTATAATATTAGTTTATTAATTTATCTCTGAAATAATAAAAGATACGAACAAAAACATATTTGTATATTGTATTTATTTTTTATTTATTTATTTATTTATTACAGTTTCTCCAGATCTAGAATAAATTAAATTACTAAATAGATGCATAAATAAATACATAGACATAAACATAGACAGAATAAATAAATAATGATGATGGAGAGGCAGCACTTGTTCAAGCAGCACTTGAACAAGTGCTGAAATATAGTATTTCAGCACTTGTTCAACCTTACCACGTCTTTTTTTTTCTCTCATAGGATGTAGACAGGGACTACTTGTTCAACCTTTCCACTTTTTTTTTTCTCTCATAGGATGTAGACAGGGACTACTTGTTCAACCTTTCCACTTCTTTTTTTTTCTCTCATAGGATGTTGACAGGGACTACTTGTTCAACCTTTCCACTTCTTTTTTTTTTCTCTCATAGGATGTAGAGAGGGACTACTTGTTCAGCCTTACCACTTCTTTTTTCTCTCATAGGATGTTGACAGGGACTACTTGTTCAACCTTTCCACTTCTTTTTTTTTCTCTCATAGGATGTAGACAGGGACTACTTGTTCAACCTTTCCACTTCTTTTTTTTTTCTCTCATAGGATGTAGAGAGGGACTACTTGTTCAGCCTTACCACTTCTTTTTTCTCTCATAGGATGTTGACAGGGACTACTTGTTCAACCTTACCACTTCTTTTTTTTTCTCTCATAGGATGTAGAGAGGGACTACTTGTTCAACCTTTCCACTTCTTTTTTTTTTCTCTCATAGGATGTAGACAGGGACTACTTGTTCAACCTTTCCACTTCTTTTTTTTTCTCTCATAGGATGTAGAGAGGGACTACTTGTTCAACCTTTCCACTTCTTTTTTTTTCTCTCATAGGATGTAGACAGGGACTACTTGTTCAACCTTACCAATTTTTTTTTTTTCTCTCATAGGATGTAGAGAGGGACTACTTGTTCAACCTTTCCACTTCTTTTTTTTTCTCTCATAGGATGTAGACAGGGACTACTTGTTCAACCTTTCCACTTCTTTTTTTTTCTCTCATAGGATGTAGACAGGGATCCAGCTTACTTCTACTGGATTGTGAAGGATATAGTAACCAACAGCAATGCAGTTAATGTCTTGGAGCCTGGAGACTGGATAATATCCATCAATGGCTCAACCACCACTACCAGAGACAAATCCTTTCTAGACAAGTTGATAGATTGCCAAAGTGTTCTGAGTGTCACCATAAGAAAGCCACAAGAACAACAAGAATTTTATCTCTGGGACCCCAACCAAGTTGCAATTGATATAAAAGTCAAAGTCAAGCAGCTTCCATTTTCAGCTGCATTTTCTCTCAACATCTTTTACCCTGTAAGTACTGCGTCTAGTACATGCTGAATTAAGAGGGGCCTGAGACAAGCTTCTTCTCTGTGTTTTTCAATATTTTGTTTTTCATCTGTAATGATATTAAGCTAAAGGTTTCCCCCCCTCTCTTGCAGTCAAAGCAGTTGTTTATTGCTTGTAGGGATATTCAAGAGTGCCATACTGACTGCACACATCTCTAGAAGCTCCCGCTATCTTATAAATTTCCACATTTTCTATGAGATTCTGAATACTCTTGTATTCAAAGTTAGTAATCTAGGTCTATGTTATGGCCTTGGCTTATTGTGTTTTTTTTCTCTGGATCCACCCTAGCTAACCTATCCCCAATATTTTAAAAGCTTAACTCATAGCTTAAAAAAGACTAGACTATCCTTGCAAAAAATTTTCTTAAAGTAGACTTACCAACTTATAAGATGATAGTGGTCTGATGCCCAGTCATTGTCTCCTGTCAACATATCCATATTTAATTATTATATAAATTAACCTAATTACACTACCTCTCTCCCTCAACAACATGCATAAGTCCATCAGAGGCAGCAGTTTTTCTTCCTTCCACATTAACCTGCTTAATGGAAAGGAGTTATGGTCAGTAAAACAGGAAATTATGCAAGTGACAAGATATCCCCCCCCCCCCCCACATATGCATACGCATGCACTCACACACCCAAATTTAGTCTCTATAGCAAAGAGGTTGAATATCTTTCAGGACTTGCAGGATAGTAAAAAAACATATGCATTGGTGGACAACATCAAGCTACCAAAAATAGGCCGCAAAGGATTGCAACGGGGAGACATCATCATTTCCATCAATGAACGTAAACTTGAGAATGAGACCTATGAAGGACTACAACAAATTGTCCACCAACTTAACCTACAAAAGCAGATAAAACTAATAATTCAACGGAGACAATGGAGACAGAATGGTATGTTCCACTTTGGAAAATAAAAAAGTGTCAAATGAATATAATTAATCATTACACGACTCGGGGAGTCAGAGGGCCAATAACTAAAATCAACCAATCAAAATGCACTATTGCTGGTCAATATTCTCTCAGTATTGGACCGGGCACTGTCCTGAATGGTCCGGAATGATACCGCACTTGTGCCCCTTTGAACTTCAGTCGTATAATAAATCTCTTATTAACCAAGCTTGCTCGGGACCATACTGGAAGAATAGTGGCCTTCAGTCTTTTTTGTACGGACCTCGCTACGCTCAGTCCATACTGTCAAGACCTTGGGCCGATATTCTCCCAGTACGGCCCTCACACTTGGTTAATTAACAATTATTCCACGAGCGCGCGTTGGATTTGAGATGATAGATAGCCAACAAGGTGCATTGCGCCGAGTTGGCTATAATCATCTCATATCCAACAAGCATGAGTGGAATAACTGTTTTATTAAAAACATTAAATTCAATTATTAAATTTTATTAAATTCTTAGCTCCCTTTTAATTTCAAGCTGACACGTACGCTTACCATATTTGTAGATTATGGTATATTGGCTGATATACCATAATGGCTAAGCCAATAAAAAGTCTTGAATTGCGTTATCCAATGATCTAGTTTTTAATAATAAGATATATATACTGTCAAGGAAATATATCGTTTCCTAAACTTTTGAGCTTTAAACCCATTTCCTCTTTCCTTTGACCTAGAAAAATAGATTAAGTTCACCAAACTGTCCATTTGGGTTAAGACAGAATAAAACATTGGGAACTTATTAGCAGAAAAATGGACTTTCACTCAATTGAAAAAATATCTGGGAGCACAGTCTGACACTGGTCCAAATTCCTTGTTTGGAAGCCTGAACTTCTTTCCAGTAGTTTCTTTAATTACAGCTGACCAACAAGGATCAGTTATCCACTTGTATTTCATCCACAAATCTCTTTACTGTTGTAAACATGTGGTTGCTAAGGAATGGCAGTCTATTGTTATCCTAGTTATTACTTTGACATGTAATAATATGGTGTTCTCTTTTTCTTTTTAAGATTACCTTACCAGTCTTGCAATTGACTCACCAGCAAATTTAGACTGGAGACCACTTCAAGCTGAGTTACAGAAGAAACATTTAAAAGAACCACTTGGTTTTAAGTTTGTATTTGCCAAGGTAAGTAAACCCACAATTTTTACTTTCAAATTATATGCACAATGTATTTTATTTGTCTATCAGTACAGACCCCTCATACGCACATCTCATTTCATGGTGAACTCATTTTGTCAAGATCTTCAAATTTTACTACTTCCTACATCTTATTCCTTTCATTTTTCTATCATCCTATACCAATACTCCCTTTCTCCTGCTTTTCCAGTGTTTCTTTCATCCATATCACCATCATCATCATAATTGTCAATTCATTTTTGTTTTATAATAATATATGCATGCATCAGTTCCGCTTCTAATGATATCAGCGAGTTTAATTAAATACCCAATTTAGCAAACTGTTTTAAAATGCCAGATGAAATATATCTCCACACTATCATTTTGACACAATGCAAAACACTGCTCCAACACATTTCAACACAGAGAAAGAGAATTAAAGAATTCACTGGGAGAAGGGGGGAGCTGTAAAGGAGGTGTTATTAGTAATGGTGGAATTAACCCTTGAAGGGGTCTGGCTTCATGTACCAAGCTGCATTTCCCCATTCCCTCTAACTTTACTTTTCCTGTATCATATTTACTTATAGCAAATGTACACAACTTCTTTACACAGAATCAACTAGAACAGCCATGTCCAATAATAAAGCAAATTGCAGCTGGAGAAACACCAGCAGCCAAGTGTCCATATCTTACTCCAGGATGCAAGATAACAGCTGTCAACAAGCATCCAGTAAAGGGGCTCTCTTTTGAAGGGATGAAAACCATGCTCCAGAAAGCTCAACCTTCTGTACTATTATCCATTGAAGAACCCACAGGCCTGCTGCAAGAAAAACACTTGCCTTCTTCAGGAGAAAGGTACACATGGCCAGGGGAGAAAGAGAAAGGAATCCTGACCATATCCCAAAGCGAAGCACAGATTTCTTTTTCAAACAGCTCTCTGGCAGATGGAGTACAGACTGTTAATTTGTGCCAGCAGGTCAAAGGTGCAAGCAAGACTGTAAATGATGCCAAGCATGAAGTTTCCCCTGACCATGAGAGGCTGGTCAATTGCTTGACTCAACAAATGCCTCCTGATTGCCGGAGTGGATACAGTGAAGCAGACAGACGGCCCTCTGCACCTACTGTGAAAGTGCCAGACAAAGCTCAAAGTACTCCTATTTGCCAGAAATGTGTGGAGATTTCCAAGACAGACAAGCAGAAACAAACTATTCAGGACATTCCAGTGAAAATTTACTATACAGTTTGTCAAAGAATGGATATAGAATCTCCCTCTTGTAATGACCATCGCATTTTTGGTGAGAAACTTGGGTTTTCAAGAAATGAGATTTTTGCCCCCAACAATCAACCAACTGATTGTCTCCTGCGTGTTTGGAGTGAAAGAAAGGGAAAGAATGCCACTGTTGAAAAAATAATGAACATTCTTGATGACATGGAACGCCATGATATCCTTGAGTTATTACAAGTCTGGGTAGAAAGTAAATATTGCTCAAAATGCTTTAAAGCATTCCAACAAGCACATGAAAGAGAATCTTGTGTTTAGAAGAGCATAACAAAAAGGAATAAGTCTGTTCCAGACAATAATTGAACAAATTAAATATAACTACATAAACATCAAATGTATCTATTCTGTGAGTGGTGCTTTTAAGTAATTGGTAATACTAAACATCAAATGTATGTTTTCTGTGATTGTTTTTCCTTTAGTAAGGAACTAAATAACTCACTGAACAATTCAATGTGACTGCTACATGCATTTCTAAACAAAAAAAGTAACACTATACTCGAGGCCAGAACATCTTCAATTATTTTAATGGCTAAAAATATTTTACTTTTGTTGACAAAGGATTCGAAAGATGAGATCACCCATGAAACCGAGTATCATTCACAAGAAGCTCCCACATTGCCAACCATTTCCAAGGTAATGGGGATGTTTTTGACTGATTTATATTTTTTAATTTTTAGAATATGTTTGAATATGCCTGTACATTATTGTAAATAGATTTTATTACCACCCAAATTAAACTCGAAACAGTCTGGAAGAACTGAAATTGTTTGTTTGGATGGAAGATGGAAAACACCCCCATGCAAATACAAGTTCAAAATACATTACATTTCTATTTTGAGAAATTATTATTGACACATTCTATGATTACGTGATTATGATCCATGTTTATATTTAGACATCAAGGTACTTTCAAGTGGAAGAATACATATCAATTACTACTGCTGTTAGCAGCTTTGCACTCTCATGCCTGATTCTAATGGGCTATTTTTTTTTTTTTTTTTTTTTAAATAACACAATCATTCCAATAATACTTCTAGGGAACACAGTTTCCTTATTTACAAAGTAAACTACAATGGAAATTATTAATTGGAAAATGTAAATGAAAGTTATTTGTACGTGGAGAAATTATTTGAAGGAGTGGAGAAATTAAGCATAGCTGTTGTTCCTGTATCAAAAACATCTAAGCTCAGTTGTTGGAAAGGTGGATACTTAGGTCTCGTTAATCACCCTTCAATCAGGACCTGTTTAATGAGTTATCTTGTATTAATATTAACTAAATGTATATCTATCACATGTTACTAGTTCTAAAATGTATAATGAGTTAAAAATACATTTAGAAATATGCACCATATAATCACTGAGACTTTTATATTTTTTTGTGTGATGTGCCATAATGATGGCATGCATTAATTTTAATAACAAAGACATTTAGAACTACCATGCATTTTAAAAGTAAGTACAGCTGCGGCAGCTGTGAATTTCTTGTATTAAAATGCCATTTATTGAATCATTAAACGTTAAATATCACTTGTTACTTAGTGTGTTCTATTTCCTTCTTTTCAAAACATAATGATTCTGCGTGTACAATAAACATCAGCGACAATTTGGCTACAAACAAGATACCACAAAACCTCCATTTCAAAGCTACCAGCTTTATTATTCAGGGAAAACATGAGAAATCAAAATGGCTTTGTACAGTTCCCACTCACTCTCATTATCATTGTCATCAAAGTCATTATTAATTATCATATTATCATCAATACCAATGTCTTCATCTGTTAACGTAACACATGTACATGGTACTTTGGCAATTTACAGTTCCCACTCATTCTCACTGTCATCAATTTTAGTTTTCATCATCATCATTATCATCACTACCCCTGCCTTCATCTGTCAAAGTATCATGTAGTACTTTGGCTCTGTGTTTCATTGCTTGACGAAGCACAGATAGTAAGTCCATGGGGTCTCCTTTTTCTTGTACACCATTACCCTGTGAACTGTTCTTTTCATCCTTTGTGATTTGTATCCGGTCATCTGCTTCAGGATCACTTTTATTGGAAATCCTTTGAAACTGATTATAGTCGATAACCTCAGAATTTACAAAGGGTTTCTTCAAAATTGTTTCATCAAACTGTCTTATCTGGCTGAGAAAGGATTCTCTTCCATTACCTGGGACTGGTGATTGGCTAGCACGAGGAAACCTGTTGTCACTCCCAAGTGGCGGCAATGGTGGTAGTGAAGGTGGGAGCTCCAGCATTGTTGACATTTCTCTTTCAGAGTCATCAATTAAAGCTTCTTTCTCCATCGATGACATTACAATTTCTTCCGGAAAGAGAATTGCAGGGCCAGGTACACAATCCTTTTCTACAACCCTACTCTCTTGAGGTATATTATCTTTATTTCCATTTAAGCCTGTTTCATTTCTGTTATTCACTTTGTCTTGTTCAATAAAAGTGTTTTGTATTTGTTGTTGAAACACCCCTGATTTTTCTTGCTGATGATTAATATCCAGTGGTAAACATTGGTCCTGGGTTACCTGTTGATCCTGGGTTACCTGTGGCTCTTGTATGAAACCATGTTGTACCTGCCCATCGATTTCTTCTTCCCCCTCCTCCCCTCTTGCTAACACCCTGTGCCTCAGTGGCACCTCAGGAGTGTAGGGTGGGGGTGGCATACAATTTAGATTCATGACATCCAAAGGAAGTTGAGAGGGTGAGTCAACTACTGCACCACAGGGTTTCCTTTGATAACCTGAAGGATGAAGCCCTCTAGAGGTTGGGCTCCCTGGGGGAGTAATGTTATGGTGCCCACCACACTGGGTTTGCAGTGGGGTAGCCTCCACTCGAACAAGCTCGGGCCAGAGGCTCTTCTTTTGTTTATAACCTGACCTCACAGAAAATGTGATGCAAGGACCAGACAAAATAACAAGTCTTACCACTTGAACATGTGTCAAGTCCTTTGTCCTGATTCCATTCACCTAGGATAGACAGACAGTACAGCAACTCTAATCAACATACAGATTAAAAATTTGTTTTTCTCAATAACCACTGATGGGTGTCTTCCAGCTGTAACATTTAAATGATAATCTACAACTTTCAACCCGTAATTTCTTGGAAATGATTTACAAGAAGCTTCTTCTTATACTATCAAATACATTAGTTGCCGAACAAGTGATGAAATTTGTTATCTAATCTCATAGAGGGTATTAAAATGCTCTAAAATCAAAATGATCTCTACCATCAAATTTACTCAAAGCTACTTTAGAAGGACATGAATAGCAGCAAGGAAAAACTACCAATGAAACATACTCTGGTTCAGTTCCCAGAAGTTGGCACCCAAACAGTAAGAAAAACCTCACCTTGACTATCACATCTCCTGTCTTTAACCCAGCCCTTTGTGCAGGAGAATGGTTATCAACCGAGATGACAAGTACATCACAGCCATAATCGGTGCCACTAAGAAACAAAAAGGCTTTATTAGTTAAGAATGCCTGAGACCATTCTCCAGGGTAAAGCAGAACTCAGTGTGATCTCATGTGTACAGACTGAGCCAATTTAAGCCATGTGCACCACTTGTAAAAATTGTAAGACCAAACCTCACATCAACCTCGTTCCCAGGGTCTCTCATCTTCCTGCTCCAGGGGGCGGGAAGATGAGAGAATCTGGGAACGAGGTTGACCTCACACATGCATGATCACAGTACTGTACTGCCACATACAACTGTAAATGTTATTTACCATTTACTGAGTCAATTGTGATAATTCTAGTATGAAGTGAATCTACTTCAAGAAAAGATCCTGTGTGCAGTTGCCATATTCTATGGGCTGGGTGGGAAGGCTTCCCAGATGTATTACAAAACTAATGAACAATGGGATAAAACAAAAGTTTTGCACTGCAACCACTTTTTCTTTCCTCTGCAGACCAGCACCCATTCTTCCATGCTGTGAGCACATCTCTAGCCACCCCTTTCTAAATGGTCTAAAGCAGTCAATGGCAATAGATCATTAGATTTGAATTTAAAGAGAAAGATTGATGGAGAAAGACCTGTCAATTTGTTTTTTTAACTCAATTTAGGTAAAAATGCCAGACATTATATTGCCTCATTCATGGAAATCATTTCGACCCCTATCAAATTGAAATTATGTGAGGTACACCTGGGTAATTTGTAAAGTTCAGTTTGTACGTCTTAACAAGCCTTATCCTCGCCGTTGTCATTATTCTCGACATCATCGTTATCATTTTAAGAACCAGATTGCATACGTACCCCCTTATACAACAGCCTAACCAACCATCTTCATCGGCATGAACAGAGACTGTTGACAATTTTTTTTCCACTACTCTAGCAGCTGGTTCAGGCTTATCGCGAACTTTACATTCTTTATCGGAGACATCTCCAGCAGGTATGATCCTCATATGAAGCGTCTTTGATGCTTTGATTAAATTTACAATAATTTGGGTTATGTCAACCAGATTTCTTTTTCCACAGCGCTGGTTATTAACTCGAATAATCTTATCGCCTGTTTTCAATCCTTGCTTATCAGCAAGCGAATGTTTTGTCACTTGAGCTACGGTTATGGAAGGGCGATGACACGTTCCACCTTGAATCTTAAAACCAAATCCATGATTCAAGGATCTCCTTTCAAGAACGATAATTTTTCTTTCTTGGTCAGAGTCAACAGCATCGGTCAAGGCAGCTTTTTGAGCTTCAATACCCAAACTAGTAGATTCTTTTGAGCAAACAGGCCCTATGGAGATTATTTTCTCTTCTTTAGATCTCCGTGGCTTTTCCTTTACTGGCCTGGTCTTCTTGGCGGGGCTTCCTTGAAAATTTGGCATAGTGTTTTCTCCTTCCTTGATTACTACCTTCCTCTTTTTTCCAAAGTCTTCTCCTTCTCGTTTGACTTCGGCTTCAAGTAGCTCATTGAATTGTCGGGTAAACTTATTCCGCAGATTTTCTGGAAGACATCGCCTGACTTCTACAAGAATATCAACTTTTGAACGTGAATTGACAATCTCTAGAAGATCCGAACACAATCCCTCCACCGATCGTGTCTTGGAGAAAGTTTTTATCGCAGTTTTAAGTCGATCATAATCCTCCCTCTTCAGTAGTTCCTTAGCTCGCTGCCACAATACTCCAAAAGTATGAGCACAGTTCTGAGTAGCCATTGGGTTCTCTTCTTCGACAAAATCGTTTTTAACGGTTGAGTGCCCCACAAAGTCAACCAGAAAAATTCAAACTCCCCGCTGTTTCGCACCCAGACCCCGCAAAACTTACGCCCGTCACGCCACTAAATTTCTCCTGAGTTTGGTAACCGGTGTTGGGGTAGTCACGCGATGTTACGAAAACTCTCGAGCCTTTCATTAGTCATCAGCACAGATTGGTGATTGGAGGGGGTGGGGGAGGGAAGAATTGAAGATGAAAACAGAAGTTGTGGGAGGTAAATTACCAACAAAGATTGGGTACTCAAGATTTGTTTCACAGGGGGGAGGGGGGGGGAGGGTAAGGGGAACAAGGCCTGCTAAGTTTTTTAAAAGGGGATGGATGAGATAAAAAATAATATCCTGCCTCTTAATAAAAAAAAGTTTGAAAATATAAGAGATGATCACCTCTAACAGTGTTTATTTAAAAAAAAAATGAACATTACTCTGAAATAATAAACACACTCACATGGAAACATTCTTATCAAAATCAAACAATTTTTCTCAGTAACTTACTTATAGCACAATTAATTTTACTTGAAAACACACTGGCTAAATAAATCTATCACCATGCCAAAAATTGGCAGGACTTACTCAATTTGAAATACATAGTTAAATACAATGCTATATTGTCTGATGAGAGTCATCAGAACATATTTCATTAATTCTACAGGTCTAACCCAACTTTAAATATAGCTTTTAAGAACTTGGTTAACTATGGCATCTTAACATTTCCTCTAACATCTGTGAAGCATTATTTGCTAATGCATATCACCTGATCATCAAAACGCTTTTGTATGAATTTAAAATCAACTGTAAATAACATAACAAAATATCTAAATCTACATTTATTGACCTATAAAACAAAAACAAAACAAATGTGATTTGAACAAAATGTTTATGATTTCTGGAAATATATTTTACACATCTTTTGTATCTATAAACAAAATTAGTGATAAAAGCAAAAGGAGTTCTTCAGAAATTTCAAAGCTGAAATAAAACTGATCATTATTCAAGAAAAAAAATTTAGGCATTATCCATAAAGAAGCCCAATATGAACAGAATTATAGAGAAAACCTGACAAGGAATCCTCTCCACAGAACATAAGCAATTGGCTTTCTGTATTTCTAGGATTGAGTCTCTTTAATGAATGTTACCCCTGCTTAAAATACTTAATCACCATATAACAGATACTGAATGATAAATTTAGAAATATATATATCTTATTAACCAAGCGCAAGGGCCGTACTGGGAGAATATCGGCCCGAGGTCTTGACAGTATGGACCGAGTGCAGCGAGTTCCATACAAAAAAGACTGAGGGCTGATATTCTTCCAGTGCAGTCCCAAGCAAGCTTGATTAATAAGAGATTTATTATACGACTGAAGTTTAAAGGGACACAGCTGCAGTATCGTTCGGGACCATTCGCGACAGTGCCCAGTCCAATACTGAGAGAATATTGACCGGCAATAGAGCATTTTGATTGGTTGATTTTAGTTATTGGCCCTCTGACTGCCCGAGTCGTGTAATAATATACCTTACACAGCTTTACATGCTGAGAGCTGAACTAACTGAGAAGCATCTGAAGTTGACCAGCTAAGTATTTATTCAATACCTTAAGAGCTCAGGCTTCTAGAAGGTAATATTTAAATTATATTCTATGGGCTTGTAAGTTAGATCTGTAATGTTCTAGTCGTCACTTTGCAACAATTATTTATCGCAAGTTCTCATCCCAATGGCCCACAGAAAACTATTCCACATCACTTTGCTGTCTTTCATTTCATTGGAAACATTGGAGGCTCACCTCCTGTCACTGGCAGGTTAAACACTAAATCAAATAAAAAAAAAATTGATATTAAGTAATTTTCTTTTGGCCCACCCAACTAAAGCTTATCCTGGTTTCCTTAGCATAAAGAGACATGGAGTGTTATTAATCCCCCCTTAGAGGACTGCCAGTACATTGCAAGTATAGAAAATCTCTTTCATTTTGTGAATTTCAATTTCACTTTCCCCTTCCCCTCCCCACTCCATGTTGTTTTAGTTTTCACGCATGGTGCACATGATTTATTGTAAATTAGCCGATCACATCAGGGGGCTTTGGCCATGACAATGGAAACTGTTGTGGACATTTTCTCTGAGTTGTTTTTCTACACAGAGTGTTTAGTTTGGTTATTGTTCTTTAGATTTCATTCACGTTTATTTTATTCCCTCAGTTTGGAATTGTTACAAATTGCAAGTAGTTTTATTCATACTGAATATTGTTATAATTTAAATTACTCATTTTCTACAGAGTTTGGATTCTCATTACTCATTTCACTGTTGGATTTTTTACAGCAAGATACCCATTTAAACTCCTGGGTGGAGAGAGAGGCATCATGACAGCAAAAAGCTTTGATGCAGCCTGGTCTTTAACATAAACATCTCAACCCAGAGTCCAGTGTACAGACATTATAAGTCACTACCTCTCCCACTTATAGACTATGCAAGCAGGTTCTTGTTGGTATTAAACATAACAAGTAGCCAAGCCTGAAAAAGGTTCAGACTTCACCACAAAAAATCAGGTCTCATGTTACATACTTACCAGTCTCTTTCAGTCCTTTTCCAAAGTTGTTCACCACAAGCTTTAGAGCGACCAATACCAGCACTCGGACGACAAAAGCCAATGAAGCTGAAAACAAACGAGAAATGTTAAAGACAACTTGTAAACCTGAGGATAGCATTAGGGTTAACCCTAATCCTCCCTCCCCCCTCCACCGCTTCTCTCTTTGGCAACCAAACAAGAAGGGTAAAGGTAAAGTAAAGTAGAGCTTTAATTGAATCCATATGGCAGCCATCTAAGGCTGAATTGCATGAATTTACAAATTCCATTAATAGAAAGCTTATAATTATATGAAAAAGTACTAAAACCTACAAAATTAAGCTTAGAATACTAATTCATAAAAATTCGTAAAAATTCATACAACAAAAACTGCTAACGCCTGCACATAGATGGCAAAAATGTGCTAGAAAAACATTTGGTACACATGACAGGATTGGCAAAGTGGCGTTGTCTTCTAAAGTTATGATGACAATAGTTCTTGGGAGGGAGAAAATGGTACAACTTATGATCTAGATTAGATACAATAGGTAGGGCCCATATAAACAACTTAAGAAAAGTCAATCTAAAGTTACCAGATGAAATAGAAGCTCTGCCTCCCTAAAGCTTCCACAAGTTCCAGAAGCATGAGACCACTAGGAGAAATCTCACTCCCTCTAGTCAGAGTGCCACTTCAAAGCAGATAATGCCCCAGTGTTTTTTTAAGGTTTCTTTCACACTTTGTCACAATTCACTCATACTATTACAGAGGTCTCAATAAGTTTCAAAATAGAAGGCAGAAACTGCAAAGTAAGCAGCTAGTAGAGATTGGACTTTTCACTCTAAATGGCTTTAATTTCAGAGAAAGAAGGCGTCAGATTTGCTTGACATTGCTAGAGAGAGAGAGAGCTGTTAGATAGACAGGCCCACAGTGACTATGAAGGTCAGCACAACGACCTGACCAGAGGGAAGGTCCAAGGTAGAACATCCCATGAGTGACCAAATGAGAATTTCTTCATGCAATATCAATACAAAATCAAGATGAAGGAAAGTGATGAGAAAATTGGAAAATATCAATAAGGGGATTATAAATTAAACAAATATTAAATTCTCAGAACAAACATCTTAAGAATTGTATGGCAGACAGCAAGGAGTATTACTATCGAGACCTCGGGGGTGAAAGTAGTATAGAATAGGAGCCTATAGCCTTTCCCATGTCCTTTCTCTGATGAGAAAAAACTATTTAACTTTCAGCCAACATTTGCATTAAAAAAGTGGGATATACAAACCTGCCCCCAAGAAAGAGTAATCAAGAACATCTCGACCATCCGCGAGGTCTTTGTCCAAATTATGTGCCACCTACACAAAAACAAACCATTTAAATTTGCAAGATGTACCAATAGATAATGACAATCAAATTATTAATATGTTTAATAGATTAATTTGGCAAACATAATTACTGTACCTCTTCAAATAAGGGCCTGGGTGCTTATTTAAAATTTTGACTAAAAGGAAGGGCCCCTCAAGAGGCCCCTCTCCTAAGGAGAAGGGACCTTTATCACAGGGGGGGGGGTGCTTATTATTGTTCTTTATTACACAACTCGGGAAGTCAGAGGGCCAATAACTAAAATCAACCAATCAAAATGCTCCACTGCCGGTCAATATTCTCTCAGTATTGGACCGGGCACTGTCCCTAATGGTCCCGAATGATACCATACTTGTGTCCCTTTGAACCTCAGTCCTGTAATAAATCTCTTATTAGCCAAGCTTGCTCGAAACTGTACTGGAAGAATATCGGCCCTCTGTCTTTTTTGTAAGGACCTTGCTGCGCTCAGTCCGTACTGTCAAGACCTTGGGCCGATATTCTCCCAGTACGGCCCTCGCACTTGGTTAATAAGATATATGTACTGATTCTGCTGTAGTTGATGATTGAAAATTTATAAATAAAGTGGCAATAGAAACAGGTCTTCCCTGTATCCCCGCCATTTAAGAAATTGAGAAAGGGAGGGGGAGGACTTGTGCAAGAGGGCTACATGTTTGGCATGATAGCCTAGATGGTGGACACTAACCTGGGGGGGGGGGGGGGGCTTACTTGAGCATGGGCACTTATTCAAGGAAATATAATAAATCCTTCTTACCACCCAAATACAGATCATGAGATGATTACTTCCTAATTAATAGCTCAAACATTTTCATTATTACAACATACCCCTGTTGCAGCTAGCTGGGTATGACAATCAATGTGCAACATCAATTTCTCAAAGGAATTGCCACTTACCGGTAATCTGAAGTGAGTGGCAATGAGGATGTAAACACAGAAGTAAAGCATATAATACCTCCATTTTCCAAACAAAAAACAAACCTCATATATTCTGTAGATTAAGTAACCAGGCTCCACAAGGCTTAGAGGAACAAAAAGATACAATGGTACCATCCACTCTCTTCTCATCTTTAAAAATATAATAATAATAAATAATAACTTGTATTTAATATATAGTGCTCATATCTTGAACTCATGGCGCTTTACAACACTGGGGACTTTTACCAGACTGCTAAGCAGTTTACAATCAAATAAAGGTGAATATGACAGATGCCCCCTCCCCCCAATTCCCAGTAACCAGGCCAGACCACATCACAGTAATCTCGTGAAGTGGGTTGTTTAACGTCTCCTGCCTAACCAAATTAACTAATTGCTAGATGCAGGAGATGGGACCTCCATTTATAAATTTATCCCTATCCAAGAAGACTAGAATATCTAACCATTTCTTGATCAATGTTATAGAAAGGTAGCATATCCTTCTCAATTATTTTAAGACCATGTGTGTTGGTCCGGCCGGGGCTCGAACCCTCGACCTCCCGCACAACAGTCCAGCGCTTAACCAATTGAGCTAACCAAAAATAGTTAGTAATTATACTTGAATCAAGTCAGTTTGCCAGTCTGTTGATTTGTTTGCTGGACTTTATCAAACCTCACACTTACTTTCCTTCATCATCAGTTTCCTTGATATTGTATTAATATTATACAGAGAATTTCCATCTTGGTCACTCATGGGTGTTCAAGGGTTAATTAAGCAATAAACTATTAATATAAATTGCTCATTATCATCATCACTAATTGTAAATAACAAATGTTGTTATATCTTTGTCCAGGGCTTGACACTAATGGTAGCCAACTAGCCAAAGACTGGTAGAAATACAGTTTTGGCTAGTGGTTCTCAATTTCCACTACTAAACAAACTGAAATTGTTGTAACATCTAAGTTGTCACAAGCCACTTGGCTAGTAAGTTGGAAAGTTAGTGTTGAGCCCTGTTTATCACTGTTAAAACAAACTACCAATGTATAAGGAAGCATGTGTTTGTTTCTTAGGCGTAACACCAGTGATACTCACTGCAAACCAACCCAAGATGCTCCAAGCTAACTGGAGTGGAATACCAACACCGACAGTAACTTTATCCTGAAGTCCAAGAACTTGCACTTTGGTGATAACAAACACAGCCAAGCTAACCTGTAGCAATGATGGATTGTAAAACACTGTCAGTATTCTTCAGTCAAGAAAGAATGACAGTTTATAATGAATGTTAGAGATTGTGATTGTTTTGAGGATTTCAAGTGGTGAGTTTCTCTTCTGAAATCATTAAGAAAACAATTAATTTTCAATGAGAACCCACATCAAAACAGACTCACCCCAAGTTGAAGGTCAAATTTCAGAAGACTAGAATACATTCCTGCATATCTGTACATCCCTAAAATATGTTTCAAAATACAGATCAGCAATTCAGGATTGGAGCTCCAAAATAATGAAATAATTTGGATATATCAACAAAGTTGAAGTGGTAAATTGGCCACCGTAATGATTACAAAAGCTGACGTTTTGAGCGTTAGCCCTTCGTCGGAGCAAATAGAGGAATTGTGGGTTGTGTGTGCTTTTAAAGGCAGAAAATGGAGCTACGTTATTGGTGGGTGCATGGCAACGAGAAAAACATGAATAAATTAGTGGAATGAAAAGCGTTCATTGATCCCTGTGGGATTTAGACTGCCGGTTTGAAAGATGAGCTTTTGTTCAAGATTTTTACGGCTTTCCGTGCCACCTAAGTGCAAGGAAAGACCACAGATTGCCATATGTTGCTTAGAATGATTGGGTAAATTAAAATGTCTAGCGACTGGTTTCGATGTGTCCTTGTCATTCCTTTCCACGTCTCGAAGGCGTTCTCGGAATCGGTCACCTAGTCTTCTGCCTGTTTCGTTGATGTATATCTTTTTGCAATAAGTGCAAGTTATGCAATAGATTACATTAGCGGAGGTGCACGTGAAGTGATCGGTGATCTTAATGGATCGTTTAGGTCCCGATATTTTATCAGTGTTGTGAATGGAAGGACACGTTTTGCATCGTGCACGAGCGCATTTAAAAGTGCCTGGTTGCTCATTAGTCTGAAAAGAACTTCTGACCAAAAAATTGCCTACGTTTTTGTCGCGTTTGAATGAAATGAGCGGAGGCTGCGAAAAGATAGTGCCTGTCTCTGGATCGTTTTGAAGTAATTTAAAGTTTTTAAGAATGATGGATTTAACTGAGTGGTTGTGAGGGTGAAACGTGAGAGTGAGAGTGAGAGTGAATGGAATGCGGTCGGAATTGAATAAATATCGGAATTGAATAAATATCGGGACCTAAACGATCCATTAAGATCACCGATCACTTCACGTGCACCTCCGCTAATGTAATCTATTGCATAACTTGCACTTATTGCAAAAAGATATACATCGGCGAAACAGGCAGAAGACTAGGTGACCGATTCCGAGAACACCTTCGAGACGTGGAAAAAAAGAAAGATCGACAAAGACCTCACTGCCAGCAATCAAAACGCCATCAAGAATACGATCAACCAACTCATAACTAAACAAGAATTGCCGGCCACAGCAAAGAATCCCATCATAACCACTCCTAGAACTTCTCGTATTTACTTTTTACCTAAAATTCACAAACCTAACAACCCGGGTCGGCCCATTGTCTCGGCTTGCAGTTGCCCTACCGAACTTATCTCCAGCTATTTAGAGAAAATTATGGCTCCCATCGTCAAAACTTTACCATCATATATTAAAGACAGCCAACACGCTCTTCAAATTTTTCAAGACTTTAATTTCCTTGGCCAAAACAAACTCCTTTTCACCATGGACATTACGTCTCTTTACACTGTCATTCCTAATGGCGAAGGCCTTCTGGCCCTTAAACATTTTTTTGATCAACCTACTGTTAAGGAACCTAAATCTGAAACTCTTAGCCGAACTACTGCTCACACTCAATTGTTTTTCATTCGGAAACAACTTCTTCAAACAAACCAATGGTGTAGCCATGGGCACCAAAATGGGACCTAGCTATGCAAATCTTTTTGTAGGTTTTGTCGAACACCAATTTTTCAGCCAATACAACGGGTCCAAATCTGAACTCTACGGTCGCTACATCGACGACTGTATCGGCACTACCTCCTCTACCAGAGAGGATCTCACTCAATTCATAACTGCAGTCAATTCTTTTCACCCGGCTCTGAAATATACTTGGGAAATTTCTGACAATTGTTTATCCTTCTTAGATGTCAAAGTTTCAATTGAAGGTTTATGCACTAGTGTGTATTACAAACCTACAGACTCGCATAATTACTTGTTATATTCGTCTTCTCATCCATCTCACGTTAAGAATTCCATTCCTTTTTCTCAGTTTCTAAGACTTCGTCGTTTATGTAGTAATGACTCTGATTTTCACCACAAATCAGAGTCAATGTGCCAGTTCTTCGATGAACGTGGTTACCCTGTTTCCGTCATTCAAGCGGGTTACCACCACGCTCAACTTATTGATCGACATTCAGCACTACAAACGTCGCATAAGGAAGATTCCGACCGCATTCCATTCACTCTCACGTTTCACCCTCACAACCACTCAGTTAAATCCATCATTCTTAAAAACTTTAAATTACTTCAAAACGATCCAGAGACAGGCACTATCTTTTCGCAGCCTCCGCTCATTTCATTCAAACGCAACAAAAACTTAGGCAATTTTTTGGTCAGAAGTTCTTTTCAGACTAATGAGCAACCAGGCACTTTTAAATGCGCTCGTGCACGATGCAAAACGTAATCTATTGCATAACTTGCACTTGTTGCAAAAAGATATACATCGGCGAAACAGGCAGAAGACTAGGTGACCGATTCCGAGAACACCTTTGAGACGTGAAAAGGAATGACAAGGACACATCGAAACCAGTCACTAGACATTTTAATTTACCCAATCATTCTAAGCAACATATGGCAATCTGCGGTCTTTCCTTGCACTTAGGTGGCACGGAAAGCCGTAAAAATCTTGAACAAAAGCTCATCTTTCAAACTGGCAGTCTAAATCCCACAGGGATCAATGAACGCTTTTCATTCCACTAATTTATTCATGTTTTTCTCGTTGCCATGCACCCACCAATAACATAGCTCCATTTTCTGCCTTTAAAAGCACACACAACCCACAATTCCTCTATTCGCTCCGACGATGGGCTACCACTCGAAACGTCAGCTTTCGTAATCATTACGGTGGCCAATTTACCATTTCAACTTTGTTGATATATCCAAATTATTTCGTTACTCCCAATGACACAGCCCCAAACAGTCTCTTTCGAAACTATCAGCCTTTATCCAAAATAATGAGATACTCTAACCACACCAATGGGGCCTCGATCATGAGACCCAGTGCAGTCACCTTAAAAGGGAAGTGTTACTCTACAACTTTTTTTATTTTTTTAATGTGAGTATTTAAGTTCAGGGTCTAAAACTGCCTTCAACTGGTTACAAATGGGACCAAGAATTGACTGTTAGTGGTCAGACTTTTAAATACTGTTCACCAGCAGGACACTAGCTCAAATCTTTGTTGATGTTGTTCTTGTAAATCAGTGCTAAAGAAACAAAATATCCACCAGTTTTTCAATGGAAACACCCTGAAGACTTCATTTTTCTGTATCATTGTAATAGACTATTGTACAACAACTGGATCAAATTATTTTGAGACAAATATCTAGTTTAAATTGTGATCAGAAATGATATCAAATAATTAAAACATACTGTGCAATGACTCCGAGGCCCCCACCACCTTGAAGGCTAAAAACCCAAAATCCCGAGCAACCTTGATGCCTAAATAAATGTTTGGAATGCCAAGGACTATAATTGCTCCAAATCTGGCCTATGAGATATTGGAAAGGTAGGAGAAATCAATTAATAAGAGATGAAAGGACAGACAAATGCATGAACAAATGAAAAATAAAGAAATGAACAAGGCTTGTAAGTTACAGCTCTATGCAATTCATCAAGGCTGGTAGCTATTGGAGCAGCAAGAGAAGCACAGTTGCCCCTAATGAAATTTTTGACCCTTTGTACCCCAACATCAGCATGCATATTCTCCATACTGTTCTCTGCATATTTCCCAATGTACTGTCAGGAGAATTTGTGTATTAATCAAGAGCTTTCTTTGGTTGGTGATCACTTTATTTATTTAGTAGTGATAATGAAACAAGTTTGACGTTTGTTTCCTTTGTGGGTAAATTGATCAAAGTTGTCTCTTTATGAAGTGTTGAAGAGTTAGTTGAACTGTCCTACAAAAAATTCCTTTGAAAGCTATTTTTACAACCACTTTGCTTGTCTTTATCAAACAGTCCAACTCACTGTAAATTGAAGGAAAACAAATTCAAGGAAAATCATCAGCATGCACTCCCTACTAGTTTTGTATGAAATTTACAAGTTCCTGAATTTCTTGATCCTTTAACTACCAGCAATGACCAAGACAGAATTTCTCCTTACAATATAATAGAATATCAAGCAGACAAGTAATGAGAATAAAGAAAATTGTAAAATTAAGTAATCATAAGTTGATTCAATACCAAATTCTCCAAAGTAACATCATATGAACTATATGAATGTAGGTATATATGTATTTGCAAATATTTATACAGGGTAACCCGGTTCAGCACTCTGCTGGTTTAAATGGGGCCCTAAGTTTCCTGTGTAATACCCACCCACCCCACCCCAGGGGAGGACATCCACCACACAGTAATCTTGTGCATGGGAAATTAACGTCTCCTACCCCTAACCCTGCAGGAGACGGGACCTACGGTTTATTCGTCCTTATCCGAGAAGACTAGAATATCTATCCATTTCTTGATATTATAGAAAGGTAGCAAATGGCAGACAGTAAGGATAATTTCTAAAGAGATCATGGGCATGAAAGGTTTAAATATGCTGAGCAAGAGCTCAAGAGAGTACCCATCTGCAGGGAGGGTAACTCTAACACTTATTTCATTGTCCCTCCCCCACTCAGGACTGCCTTGACTTGATAGCTACTACATTGGTCATTTACACATATTGGAAATATGGTTACACCAAGAATCGCATATCCATCAACAATGTAATTTTAACTAGGGATAAACAATTGTGGGAGAAAGTCACACATGTAAACGTGCATTGTTTGGTGGATCTCCTTCCGAGCAAACGTACACGTCCTTTACGCCAGCGTGGTCATGATTATACGTTGCCATGTGTTCGCACAGAGCATTTTAAGCGCTGTTTTATAAATAGGTCTCTTTTTAATTTCATTTAGTTTAATGCTTGTAGAGATCTGTTGTAAACTTGCACGTATGTTTGCAAGTGTTTAGTTTGATCTATATTAATAAAGATTTCATCATCATCATCATCATTACAAAATTTTGTCAAACTCACCCATTTCAAAGCCGTCCGCTTCTTCTTGTTGACAATGAGATCAACACAGATATAGCTCAGGAGAACAATAATACCCACAATGTAAGCATACAGTTCAGATTCTCTCTCCCTCAATATTCCATGGACAGCATAAAAGAAACAGAACACTGCAGGAAAAGAAAAAAAATTACACAATGTCAACTACAGTACACTATCCTAGATGACGTCAGGTAACTTGATGTAGCATGTAGGTGATGAAAAAAATACCTTAAGCATCAGCTGGCTAAAAAAGGGCTATCTTGAAATAAAATGGAAAGTAGCATTTTATAAGGTGGAACTCTTGTACACACAAACATGGATTTGAAGTGTCTACTTGGAAGAATGATCTTTATTTGTGAACTGCACTTTCAGTTACACATATACATGTACTTAATTGGAAATAACCAAAACATAACAACCAATCTAAGACCAAATTAAAAGATAACAAACAGTAATGGACTCAAGAAAAACCAGATTTAATTTAAGGCCAGAGAGGTATCAGCTAATTTTCTACTTTCCATTGGTTTAGTTTATAATTAATGAACTGTTGCCTTACACTTTCATTCTTAACCCTTTAAGTCTCAGGGGTGATTAATAATATCGATCTCCATAATATTAATAATGACTAATAATATCCATCCACTATCCAGCAACAGGTAATGAGAATACTCAAACTTATCAGGTAGAAGTTGACCTCTCCATGCAAAACTAAATTCTTGTAAGTAATTTGCAGTGAAATATGTAGCAACAAGAGGGAAGAATTAGCAATCAAATCTTGGGAATTAAAAAGATTAGACAATAGTGAGGGCTGGTTCATACTTATGTTAATGAAGAGGATGATAGCAAAGGTGTAATCAGGTGTGTTTTTCTCAAGCTTTACTAATCTCTCAATGGTGAGTCCAATTGCAAAAAGCACATTTGCGACTGAAATGATAAGAAATATCCACTCAACCATCTCCACACCTGCAAAGGTTTTCACCTGTAAAAGAGAGGGATCTTCATTACTTCCCTGTGATACTCCAGCAAGGGCCACTACACAATTTTAGCTAAAATAGGCTATCATGAGATCAAGCTCTCAGTTTGGAGGTCTGCTACAGGGAGACTTTTGTTAATTTGACATAGTTAAAAGCACTTGAAATGTCTGCTAAGTGGTAATACAAGTTTTGGTTTACAAAATGGCTTTCATTTTTTTCAGGTTCAATCAGCTTTACATATCATTAGGTGTTTGTCATACACAGCTTTGTTTTCCAAAATATTAGAAGACAAAATTGGAACTTCAGCTGATGTCTGCTTTCTACTGGTTTCACGATACTTAATATAATTTTTTTAATTAGTATGTGTATTGTGAAAAACCTTGATATGCAGGTTTTGAAAGCCAAGACCAAAGATAATTGTATATGCCCTACCACCCCACCCCCCTCCACCAATCTCCCTCCACCCTACTCCCACCCCTCCCCACCCTACTCCCACCCCACCCCCACCCTACTCCCCCACCCTACTCCCACCCCACTCCCACCCACCTCCCTCCAACAATCTCCCACTCCACCCCCACCTCCACCGACACTCAACATTGTAAAGACAGCAAAAAATAAAGACATTCCTTTGGTCAAGGAGATAAAAGCAACCTTTTACTGAGAAAAAAAATGGGAGAACTACTACATAACAAAGAGCATGTTTAATTTGCACAAACATTTGCTTAGAAAGGCATGAAATCACAGTTAAACGCATGCATGGCGTGATAGCCTTGGGATTAAATTGGTCGAGTTGACACTAAATTAATATGTGATATCACTCAAGCAATCAACCTGAACTCCCTGTAAGATTTGGTCATCCTTCGATCTAACAGTGCTTGTTGAGTTGTTTGATCATTGAACTATATTTTAGTGCAGTTTTAAAGCACTAATTTCAAGATTTTAAAAAACATTTTGAGAATAAAGGTCATGACAGACCAGTATGGACTCCCTATCTGGCTTTTGTGGTCCTGTTGCATTATCAAATTTCTGACGACAAAGTCAGCATGCCATCAAAGGGTCTCAAATTAACCCTTTCCTTCGTGTTTTTTACTGTTGATGCTTTGAAAGATTTGTAGTGAACTCTGTTGTGGAGTTGCACTTTTGCCTGTTCCCTTTTTTTCTGACATTCATGATGACTGTTACGTATGATGCAAGATCCTTGCAGTAGATAGCGCTATTTATGCAATGTGAAAATCAGACCTGAAAAAAATCAGGCCTGTATGGGATTCGAACCACTGACCTCTGCAATACTAGTGCAGCACTCTACCAATTGAGCTAACAAGCCGACAGGGAGCAGGCCGTTAAGTTGATTCTTAATAAACCCGTGAAAGTGATAAATCAGATGCAATGAAATATATGAAGTTCATATATTTTGAACTGCCGTATTAGATACGTATGATGGACGATCCTCGCAGTAGATAGCGCTATTTATGCAATAGCGAAAATCAGACCTGAAAAAAATCAGGCCTGTACGGGATTCGAACCACTGACCTCTGCGATACTAGTGCAGCGCTCTACCAATTGAGCTAACAAGCCAACTGGGAGCAGGCCATTAAGTTGATTCATAATAAACCCGTGAAAGTGATAAATCAGATGCAATGAAATATATGAAGTTCATATATTTAGAGCCATGACCTTACTGTGTTACAAATTGTTTTATGGTCTGGATACAGTAATCTGTGCAAGTTGTGTTATGACATTTCCCAACGAGCTCTCAAGGGCAATAAAATGCTGAACCTGTGGCATCCAGTTTGAAATGAAGGGGATTTGGTTCTTTGTTTTGTCTGTGAAAGGCGTAATGAAGATGCATTTCTCTTACAAACAGATCTCACAAGAGTTGGCCTGATTTTTCATTTGTTTGTCATGGGTGTTTGGATGGATGGGATCATTGATGAGTGTGTTGGAGAAAACAGATCAATGACAAGACTAAGAAATGGCTTTCACGAACTCCCAATTCCCCTTGATATTCAATCAGCCCCATAGTTAGTTTTCCTTTTTCAACTTGTAAAGTGCATTAGATCATACATCTCATAATTTGCACTATATGAATAATAAAAAATTATTATTAAATTATTAATTATTAGCCCTTGCTGAAAATAATTTTCATGTAACCTATCATCCCTTACAAAAAGGGAAAATCCCTTACGACATGCTTGTGAAAGCAAAAATACAATTGGAAGGTGATAATGCGACGTGACCACAAAAGCCATGTAGGAAGTCCTTGCCAGTCTGTCTTTAACTTTTATTCTCTAATTGGCTAATAAACGATGAAGCCGCACCATCTCTCAATCATGCGCACAACTGTGAGTCCTCCCCTTTATTGTCACAAGAATTCATTCTTGGATCGCTACAACAATGAGAGGTCAAGCTAAAAGGATCAATGAAAACTAATCTCAACAGCAGCTAGCTGCTTCAAATTTTTGAACAAAGCAAATACTGTGAGTCATTTCGTGCTAGTCTTTTGGAAGCGAGATTTTGTCTGCGTTACTCTATAAAACTGAAAGCCTGGAACTGAAATTTAATTACATGTAAGCGAATTAGCTAAGCTAAGCTTATAAACTTGCGCTTGCTGAGAAACATGTTAATAAATGCAATGGGTATAAATTGGAATTTTCAAGGAAAATTGGAGAGCAAGCTCTTTAAATTGATTGCAAATATCATAATTCACCCTCCAAAGGAAATGGAAAAGATAGAAAATATATTTATAAGTAATTATGGAGCGAAAACATAATACGAAATAGAAATATCATGTCCACGAGAATACCTGACAAGCTTATGGAGAACCAGCTGTTTTATGAAGTTGTCACTGGGCGAAATATCTCTCACGTATTAAGAGAAACTCACCTTCCCAATGGCAGTGACGGTCGTCTTCCAACGAAGACTGTCTTCTGAATAGTCTAGAGTGTCATCTTGTTCCTCTTCTTCTTCGACAATGTCCCGAGAACGCGCGGCCATGATTTCCCAGTTACTGAGCAAGTTACCATTGCGTGACTGTGACTGTCACGAGAGGCGAATACTCAAAGTATGAATGGTGGCCGCGCACAAAGAGGAAGGTCTGGATAGAGTCAACTGACAACTGACAACTGACATTTGTATGTAGGCTTTTCCTGACGCCTGGCAGGAGACTGGTCCCCCTAAGTATCCTTAAAAACTGTAAATGAAACAAGGATAGTTGATTTATTTTGTTCAATAAATAGATCTTATTAGACATTTTGTTGTGCAGCATCGCTGAGTATTTTTACGAATTGTGCCGTATTTTGATTCGCCTTAAGGGCTCGTCAAAATACAAACAACGAGTTCATTTTTGAGTTCATTACGATGGTGTGATGACGTTTTTGAGTCTTTGCCCCTCTTGCCTAAAGGAAGACTCCGTACACTCCCTTTATTCCGCGTGCGTCTCGCTTCCCAGAGTTTACGCGATGGATTCCACTGAAACAGAAATTGTAATCAATACTCTTCCCTGAAGGTTGCGTTACCCCAAAGTAACACAACGATTTCTCAAGAAACTAATTGCATGCTGATAAAGTTGAAGTTTGCGATCTATGGCGGATCCAGGGGTGGTTCGGGTGGTTTGGTCGAACCCCCTAAATTTTCCCTCAGAACGCTGGAGATTATGCTTCCGAAGACCTAATTTTAGGCCTCACGGAACAGCGCAAGCACATGAGTTAAGGAAAATTTCAGACATGCGCAGATGACTTCCCTTGTTGTGTTTACTTCTCCCCTCCGCGCTTTTGAAACTTTACCGTTTAATATCTTATCAAAACACAAAGTCTCTGGTAGTTTAATACTTAAACCGCGGAGACTGCAACGGAGTTAAGGATTCTACCGTTTTATTTTTTTTCTTGTCATCGACTTAGTGGTAGAAATGCTATTTTTTCGTACTGTTTTGTCATTCATTGCGAGTGGTGTTTATTATTTGGAATTTCGAAACGGACAAGTTCAAGAATTGGCATCGTAGTTTCAAGGCAAATTGAGGTTTGGAGTCCACTGTTGTTCGTATTAAAGTTATTTTAATCTTTTTAACGCGCGCTCGAGATGTAATGGAGGAATGAAATATACCGACAGAGTAAAGCAAGCGCACGATGCTCGAGGTAAGATTATAAACTAGGTTATCTTGACCCTATCTTGGGGGTGTTGGTGGTAATAGGTCGATTAGCTTACATTCAATATCGCCCACCCGAGATCGAGAGTGACCTCCGGTTTATTCGTCAACAGGAACCAAGAGCAGTTAATTATCAATCACTTCTCGGGTACTCGATGGTACTATTGATGATGTTTGACTGATATCGATTGTTAAATCAATGCTTATTTCTTTTGGGCGCTTTGAATGTGGAGGATCGACCAATACACTGATTCTTTTTCGACCACACTGCATATTCATATTTGTGTTGGTCCAGATTTAGAGGCTGTGACAAGTTGCCTGTATGTGAAAAAAAATTCCATCGTTGTAGATATTTAATAGGGGAAGAAAAACGTTTAAAGGGGAGAGAGGATTCATTACGGGTCAGATTTGTACTACTTATCTTTTATGCGGAATAAGGAAAGACAGGATAATGAAATTTGCACATTTTTAACAGTTCCAGTGTTTAAATCTAATTTATTACTGTTATGCATTGTACACTAACTGTATGTAACATAACATTGGCTGCATCACTTAGCTTTGCTCTTCCTGTACAAAATGATTCACTTAATGTACAAGAACACCTAATACACAAGTCATGTACTTATCACATTAAAAGTTACCTACTGCTAATGATATGTTTAATTATACATGTGCAACATTATAATGATATAATTAATCTACATGTAGTTAAGTATTACATTTATTATGGTCTTAAACTGCTGTAGTAAAGTGACAGCATTTCAATGTTTGTTTAATATTCTACTAAGCTACAGTTATGCACAACAATTAAAAATCAGATCTATTACAGCTTCATTTACCTACTGTTCATTTTGAATGTAAAGTTCAATTCATTTAATTCAAGATCCAATACAACATGATTAAATACATGCATGTCTCAGCTTTGGCTCCTTGCACTTTATTTATACCCTGCAAAACCAGTTACAATATTGCAAAGCTAACATGCTACATCCACTAAAACTGATATTGAGCTCTGTTCACTTAACTAAAGTGGTATATACAACCTGCTTTTATCAGGTTAGTTCTAACATGTTGCATTTAAACATTTATTAATTTTTAGATGTGTCTCTGTGTGTAAAAATGCATTCATGTTGAGATACATTTACTTCATGCAGTGTGGGTCAGTGAAATCAGTTCTTATGTACAAATCTAAAATGTTTAAAAATTACTGAGCCACCCCTATGACTACTTTATTCTTCATGTGTAGGCAATGGCGTAATATGTACAGTCATGTGGGACCTGGAAAGACAAGTAGTTGGAGGTTGGAAGACATTTGGAAGGTTTTGTAAACACAACTGGCATTCTCTTGGTAGATCATAAATTGGTAGCTCCTCCCCATAGTTCCACACCTTTAGCACTGCTAGCTGCATGAGTCTTGGAACTTGTCCATCAGGTGTACTGGTAACTCCCTCAATTACTGTTGGGCTGAATGACCTTTGTCCCCCCAGTGCAGATGTTCCCTTGACAGAAGCTTTCCAGTGAAGTATAAGTTTGCGACCATCAGCTTTTAGTGACTGAATCATATCCGGTAAGTCATTGTTTACTTTCTTTTCTATCCAAGCTTTATGGTAAACATCCTTTGCTGTAAGTGGCCCATGTGTGCTGTTTTCTCTAATCTTGTTTAAGTTCTTTCTTGCCTCTTGCAAAAGGTCTGTGGTGAGCATTTGGGCATATTCTTTCATTCTTTCTTTATGAACTTCACGTGTGGCTTCTGTGGTCCTGGTGTTGGTTTTTCCACTGTGCAGAATGTTCTCAACAAATGCGATTGAAGTCTGTTTTGATAACTCTGACATGTTATCATTGGGATACAGTTGTGAACGGTTGAACTGTCTTTCTGCAAGAACATTGTTAACTGGAAGACTAAAAATGTGCTTGGCGTAGAACTCAAACAGGTTTGGAGTGGCTTCTTTACTTATGATTGAGCTCTGTTGTGATAAAGCCATTTCTTTGATCTCACATAGCAATTGGGGTTCCTTTAATTTCCAATTGTGGCCCATTTAATTAATCCAACTCTGTCCTTAGAGACCAATGTTCTGTCCATGAACATGAAAGGGAATGTTCACTGACTTTTCTTTTTGATTTTCAGATCTGAATGGGACTCCAAGAAGCTTTAAAACCGTAAGCCAGAAATGACTTTGGTATCTCCGATCAGCTCCCATTCCAAACAACTTAGGAAAAGTTAACCACTCTGCTCCATGATCTTTGATTACTTTAAGTGCTTCTTGTAACATTGGCCTCTGCACTTGTTTGTGAAAATGGTCAATAGCTGCTGGGTCTTTCAATGACATCTTTACCTGTTGTGATGTTACAGGAAAATGTTCTGATGGAGACTTCAACATTTCACTTAACAAAACAGTTGCTGGCCATAACCGTGCAAGGTAACCACTGGAAAAACCAAGTTCTGCATCACTAGCTTGGGATGTGTTCAGAGATGGAATGATGAACTTGTCAAGGAATTCAAACAAAAACTTCATTTCAACTTGAATCATAGGACTTGAGCTCATCTTAATGACATCTTGCCAAATAGTGTGGTGGCTGTCTGATTTTGGCAATCTTTGAAGGAGACGCTCAGCAAGCTGTAGACAAGCTTTTCCATACTTAAGATACCACTGGAGAGTCTCATGATAATATGTCCACCTTGTGTCAATGAGTGTCTGAGGAAGCGGTGGCTCTTTACTAAGAATAGCTAGAGAAACATACATAACTTTGTATTGGCTTGGACACTCATGATGGAGCCAAGATATTTTATATAGCAATTGTAAAACATGGGGGTTACTCATGTCACCCTTTGCTCTAAACCCAGCCTGGCACATTCTTCTCAGCATGATGTTTAGTACATGTGGGTAGCATCTTACAAAGAACATTTCTTTTCCAAAAATTTTGGTGTTGTTTGCTAAGAGACCATTTACTTTTCCCTTTTGGGTAGAGGCATTGTCCCCAACCAACCCTGAAACATTGGTGATGTCATATTCGTTTTTCACAACATGATAATCCACATCAGACTGGTGTTTTCCAGACCCGCTTGCTGTAAGGCTATTTGCTAGGACATAAGCTCATGGCTTGCTCTCTCTAGGGCACCAGGTGTGAACACCCACTATGTGCCTCTCCTCTCCTCCTTTGTGGGAGTCATCGCTCCAGAGATGAAAATCATACTTGGAATTTGAGAAGCACTTGCATAAAATTAGTTTGTCTGCTTCACCTAAGAGAACATTCCACTCAGAAAGTGTACTTGGGGAGACAACAAAGTTTGTGGGGGGCTACAATCAAACAAAATATTGAAAATCAGATGTAATGCTACAGGTGTCTTTTGATAAGATAGCAAAGATGCATGTTGCATGTATCTGACACAAGCCATAAACATCAAAGTTCTTTGGTTGTATCCATTGTTACCATGTGCAAATGTCTCCACAAGAGAATATCCCTTTTTGACAAACTCATTGTTCCCCTGCAATTTCTTTTTCAGTTTTGAGGAAGCAGATCTTGTCCCTCTTAACTTGTTGCTGACTTGTTTTTCTTTTTTTTCAGTAGACGTAAGTTTGTTTTGACACTTTTTTAGTTGAATTTGGAGCCTCAACACGTTCTTTTTCAATTGGACGTTCCTTCCTTTTACAAATACTGAAATTATGAAAAGGCAACAATTGAAATTAGTCAATTGTAACTCACGGATTTCACATGATAGAGTATGGAAACAAAGAATACAAAGTAAAAATATCCGACTAGAAATTCTATCAATAAGGTATGTTTAGAAACTCTCGATAGTGTATGACACTTAAAGATACGCGTCGTTATGATTTGCTGACCGAAGAATCAACTTGCCTGTACATTTTATTACTGACCATGCGGCCATATCGACTACTCTATCTTAACATTCAAGAGGTTTTTTTTTCGGCTTCTGTTTGGTGGGAGTGTTATCGGTTTATGATTAAAACCATTTAAAAGTGGTGTCAACTACGATCGCGCAAGTTGCAACCGGCGAAAATTCAGAATGGGAATGAAAATCAGTCACCGTAATTGGTGGCTCAGACAATCTGCAGTAGTATTCGTAGACATTTGTAAGTGTTTGCATTTGCATTTGCATTCCCTCCTTAAAAACACTTACCTAGACTGCGCCTTAGGGTTTTGACTGTTCCTTTTAGAATGGCGTTTTCGGACCTCAAACCCTTACACTCTCTCTCGAGTCGATCGAGTTTTTCTTCACTTAAAAAGCTGCACACTTGCACTGCAATGCTGCTTTTTTCTATTTCTTCGGAATAATTCACATATTTTCTCGGCTTCTTTTTGACTGGTGGCTGATTTTTGCAAGAAATCTGGCTGCCGTGTGCTCTTTTACGTGCCATTAGGTCTCATCGTCGGTGAGTCGGCCGGCGATTAATTAACAAAAATCTGTAACTTTGCAGTAAACAACTCACGGCACGAGCCCGCGTTCCTTTTCTCACGCAGTGCTGCAAAGTAATGTAATCTGCGCATGTCTGAGATTTTCATGGGGTTATGGTTTCCATGGGTGGGTTACCTTTCCGTGAGGCCTAAATTTTCAAAATCTCGGACCCCTCTGGAGGGGGACAATTCTCCGAACCACCCCTGACTAAATCCTGGATCCGCCCCAGGATCTAGAACAATATGCTTTTGTTCTTGGGTCATCGTAATTTGATCAAAAGTAAGACACAAACAGCAGTGATAAACATATTGAACTTGCACATTTTGATTATGACTTGACGTTTCGTATGTACTCCACATACATTTTCAAAAGTAACCGTTGAAATTTAAACAGCTATGTATATATATAACTAAGGTGAGGGGACTGGAGCCAAGATTAAGCAAAAACTAATTGCATGCTCTTGTTCCGCCGTCGTAAAATGAAAGATGTCAACAATTTATACTCAACGCCAATACGTATTCAAAATTAGCTAATAGTCTCATTCAGCTACTTCTAAGGACAAAATGGTAGTAGAAAATATAAAAATATATATATATCACAATGAACCCAACAGGTCACCTTATTTTTTCGTACTTCATGGCGAGGGAATAAAGAATAATTTTCAATCAAGAAACCTAATTTCTGGCGAGGCTTACAAAGTTAGATGCAACGTGGTTGAATTTTTTTTTTTTTTTTTTTTTTTTTTTTTGACCTAGCATTAGAAATTTTAACAGAATTGTGACAAAATGCGAATTTGGTAACCTGGGCTTTGAAAGAAGTGGAGTGGAATTTAATTTTCTCTTTTATAGCTCTATGTCATTCACTCTGTTGTTCTATTCACATTTAAACCTAAGTGTTGGCCTAAAAGGTAACAGCATAGCTCACTTCCAATATCCTCTGTATACCTGAAGGAATCTCTACTGCGATTGTGATTTGAAAAAAAGCACAAACTGGAAGGTTTTAAAGATTGCTCACACGAGATGTAATGTTACACTTAAATTCTAGGCTGTTTGGTCAATAATTGATTATTACGAATTCGTGTATTGTCTTCTTTTTGCTATGATAAATTTGCCAATTCTAGATAACTGTAAATTAAAAGATCTTTTTTTCCCTCCGAAACATAGGAAAGTTTTCAGTCTATGGAATATACTGTAAGGTAAGAAATTGTCCGCACCTAGCAATTGTTATATGTCTTCTATCCTACTTTCCCTTGTATTATTGAAAAAAAAAGGAGGGGGGAGTTTGCGTCGAACTACAGCAAACTGCTGCATCTTCTTGTTAAAAAACATCGCCAAAAAAGAAAATTAAGGAAGGTTTTGGTTGAAAATTCGGAGAAACGCCTAGTTCATTTCCCTGATTCTGCCAAAATTCACTTCAATCTGTATGAAAGCATGATTAAAAACGCCTTTTTTTATGACAAGGTCATCAAAATCGTAGAACAGATTTATTCGGGTCATTTAAAAGTAATCATTCTTATGTAAACGATCACTTCGAGTCGGATAAAACAGGTATGTAACAAACAGGTATGTAACAAACAGGTATGTAACAAACAGATATGTAACAAACAGGTATGTAACAAACAGGTATGTAACAAACAGGTATGTAATACGGTTTGCTGATGTTTTACGCTACCTGTTTCGTTATCATCGTTAAGTCCGCTCTCTACTTTCTTTATTTATCGTTAGCAATGCACAATGTCTAAACGTTAATTTTCTTTGGATTGAAGTGTTTGTTCAGGAGGAATTTAAATTAGAAAGTGTAAGCTGGTTCAGGCTTATCGCGAATTTTAGATTCTTTATCGGAGACATCTCCAGCAGGTATGATCCTCATATGAAGCGTCTTTGATGCTTTGATTAAATTTACAATAATTTGGGTTATGTGAACCAGATTTCTTTTTCCACAGCGCTGGTCATTAACTCGAATAATCTTATCGCCTGTTTTCAATCCTTGCTTATCAGCAAGCGAATGTTTTGTCACTTGAGCTACGGTTATGGAAGGGCGATGACACGTTCCACCTTGAATCTTAAAACCAAATCCATGATTCAAGGATCTCCTTTCAAGAACGATAATTTTTCTTTCTTGGTCAGAGTCAACAGCATCGGTCAAGGCAGCTTTTTGAGCTTCAATACCCAAACTAGTAGATTCTTTTGAGCAAACAGGCCCTATGGAGATTATTTTCTCTTCTTTAGATCTCCGTGGCTTTTCCTTTACTGGCCTGGTCTTCTTGGCGGGGCTTCCTTGAAAATTTGGCATAGTGTTTTCTCCTTCCTTGATTACTACCTTCCTCTTTTTTCCAAAGTCTTCTCCTTCTCGTTTGACTTCGGCTTCAAGTGGCTCATTGAATTGTCAGGTAAACTTATTCACCTCAGACTTTCTGGAAGACATCGCCTGACTTCTACAAGAATATCAACTTTTGAACGTGAATTGACAATCTTTAGAAGATCCGAACACAATCCCTCCACCGATCGTGTCTTGGAGAAAGTTTTTATCGCAGTTTTAAGTCGATCATAATCCTCCCTCTTAAGCAGTTCCTTAGCTCGCTGCCACAATACTCCAAAACTATGAGCACAGTTCTGAGTAGCCATTGGGTTCTCTTCTTCGACAAAATCGTTTTAAGGTGGCTCAGTAGGGTTATGCAAGATCACGAAGCGCGCGCCAGTGACATCAATCGAAAGTTAATATTCTCGCTGTTTTTGCTGTTTTTCAAATCAAAGCTACTGAAACATAAAAAGCAAGGGCCTAAATTTGCTGTACAACAGTCACCTCTGAAGTCAAGGCTTTTAGTCCCAAATTAAAACTACTAAAATATCGCCATTTTTTGACGTCTGTTTGACTTTGATTTCAATTTTCTCCAATTTCCTTCGGTAAAATGTTCTATTATTCTCCGACCGGGTAGAGTCTGACAAGACGAAACTTTTAAAATCGAAAAAAATAGGGGTTGTCAAGGTAGTTTTTTCGCTTTTAACATTTTTGTTGTTTTTTGGCTGAGCGAAAAACTTGTCTTACAAATTTTTCTGATAAATTCACAGCAAGGAAAGCTAAAAGGGTATAACATCTCTGCCAAATTTTAAGGAATTTCACCGACGGAAATACGAGAAATCTGAGGGGGGACGTTCAATTTTCTCACCTCAATGACAATCACGTCACCAGAACAGGAACTCGCCAGGATCGCTATTTGAGCATGCGCGAACTTTCGAACCACGCGGTTTTGTCGAGGACCAATATGTAAATACGGGCGGTCATTATCTTTGAAGTTTTTGTAGAAACTGCTTTTGACCTGAAAGTCAGTCGAGAACATACCTTAATTTACTATGCCGCAGAATCCTTAGAAATCTCTTCGAAGTGTTTCAAAATTGCGGAGACTATTCTCGTCGTGTTTGTGACCCTTGGAAGCGATGAGCGACTGGACAATGGCCGTCTCTTCAAAATACACACAAGACCTTTCCGTCCAAATCGTTGGTACAAATTATTTAAATCCTCATATCTTAGGCCACTGCCAACAATTTTTTCGCCAATGCTTTGCTTTATTGGGCTGTCCGCATGACCTGGGTTGTACAGCTTTCCTCGAAAAGGCAAGAGTCTCTGATGACGGTTGTCAAGATATTTCAGGTCTTCGGCGGCGTCCTTGACAGAGATTACAGAACTTCTGTTCACCAGCATTTCATCAGACAAAGCCAACCTAGGCGAAAGCAAGATTCTTCGAAGAGCGATCACGTCCTCTAGGGCGTCGTGGGCATCAAAGGTGGTTTGAAAGGAATGTTCGTAAACAGAACTCTGCCCTGGCTTTGGAAATTTACCGTCTGTGTTTTGGATGGAAGAGTGCTTGCTTTTGATGAGTGATTTCATCAGTGTCAGAGTGTCTGCAAACCGGATGGAACTGAGCTCCGCGATAAAATTTTCGCCACCGTTTCGAAGAAGTATTGGAATATCAAATGTGGCGGCGTTGTGTCCAGCGAAGATTGTGCAAACAGGCTTTGTGGAACGTGTTGAAGCTGAATCCATGCTGGCCCTCAAAAAAGTTAAGAACTGCCTAAGTACTGGCGATAACTCAAAGGCTTCTACTAGTCGATTATCTTTGAAAAGTCGGCGGATTCCATCGACAGTTTTAACTGTAAGTTTGTTGACCTTTGACGCGTGAGAATCTATGTCCCTGGTTGGTAGAATATGGCATGAGAATTGTTTACCTGACCTATCCACGGCAGCGAGCTGACATACTTTTGCTGATTTTCCCGTTGAATTTGTCTCGATGTCAAATAAAACAAAGTGATAAAATTTACTGTCATCAAATTTTTCCTTTTGAACTGTGGGTCTCGAAGTGTATTTCGGAACTGCATTTTCGTACTGTTCTTGTTGTTGTTTCGTGACAGCAGCGATTATATCATAAAGATCAGTGATTGAAAGTTCAGAATTGTTCAACTCCAATGTCGTCGCAGAAGAGTTTAGGTTCAGGCCAATGCCACTTTCATACATGGTACCTTCTTTGCCCTTTCGAGGTTTCTGAAATCTGGTGTTTGTGTAATTGTGATCGACGTCGTTTGAATGCAAGTGTTGATTTCCTTTGTTTGACCTTCGAACTTTTCATGTCCATTTTCGTATTATGGTCTACACAGAGAAGACCTGGCTCTATGTTAAGTGACGCTAGAGTTTGAGGAATATACCTATAACCTAAATGTACTTAAGACACTTGATAATCATTGCTTTCACTTCCCCCGTAAAAGCGAATTTTGGGGTTCTTCAAGCCCACCACACTGTTCAGAGACTCGTTACGTTGAGAATTTGCTGCAGGTGCAAGTTTGTTTATAACAATGTCTGTGCTATATTCATCAAAGAGAGATTTCAGGGCTGATTGAAGGCTATCTCCTTGGAGGTCTTTGCCATAGGGAAGATCTCTGTGACAATAATGAGAAGGGTCTTTCTTGTATTGACACCATGTTTCTCTACCACCAGTATGGTCACCAAATGCACGAGGCACAATGCTTTGAATTGCAGATTTCATGGTTGTAGCATCCCCCTTATTTTGTGCAATACAGTATGTAAAGGATTTGACAAGGTAATTTATGACTTTCTGTGACAACACTGAACTGTTGGGGAACTTACTTCGTTGGCTCAAGTTGTATAGGCGTGTTGTAAGGGATCTTTTTATGTGAACTGTATCACTCCATTTTTCCACACCATAGGGTACCTTTTGCTTTAGGTGAGATTCAGTCATATTGAATCATCATCCCCGGTGTAAAGTGAAAATTTGACATTTGATCTAGTTACCTTTTTGAAAAGTTCAATTGCAGCTAAAGGCTCCATTGACTTTGAAGAGACTGAATGATTTTTTCTACAGTCATGGTCATTTGGTTGTTTTCCTGCCTTTTTAGCTTCATCACAGGAGCGGCACATTCTATTTTTTGTTGTGTAGTCATTTTATTTTTTGTTGTGTCCCGTCTTAGAGTTGAAACCTCGCACCCGTTTCTGCCACCCCATGTTGTAAGAACAGGCAATAGGTACCAAATTGTTCTGGTCAGGCCTGGTACCATTTTCAATTGCCTTCTCTTGTTCAAGGATTAGGAATTGCTGGCAACTATTTTTTTGCTACTAGCTCTATTGCCTTTCCAGCTTCCCTTTCCCAATTTTTAAAAGTTGATGAGTTCAGTGCAGGCACATTAAGGATTGAAAGGAAATTGTTTAAATGGGTGTTGCCCACTCCTGTGTGTAAATAGCCAAGGGCAGCTCTCATGTTCACATCAAAGGTCAAGGGACCGCATGCACCAGATCTGTGCTCTTTTGATGTTTTAATGGTGTTTTCCGCATTGCATTGGCTGCATATAACAGTAAACGTGCTTGCCAAGCCACTGTGCTGTTCATTAACATTGCCAAGAGACAAAGGGCCTAGAAATATTGTAAAATACACTGTAAACTAACAGGGAAAAAAGACTCCACAATATTTATGTTCTTTTATATGATAATGGTGTAAAATGTGCTATAGTGCAGTTAAAAATAGTGAGAATTTACCGTAATGACAAAATAAGCATTCCTTCAGACCATCTGTAAGGGTTTCTAAGTCCACCAGTCTGGATCCTTGTGGCGGGTTCGCCTTCCTCTTAGCTTTATTCTGCTGATGGGAATCAGGGTTGGAGTCAACTGAACAGGTAGGCCGATAATTAGGACAAGCTTGACAGGAAAATCTTACCAAAAATTAAGACTTCCGAATAAAGAAAAATGTACTAACCTCACGTGCTCGTGTCATTCGTTTTGCTGGGGGTTCGTTTTCCTGGGATATGTTATCATACTGGAGCTTCCTTTTGGCATTCCACGTTTTGAACCCTCCGTGTAACCTTTTTATTTTTGTTTCTTTTCTGGTTTCGATCGCTTCCACTTTCCGAAAGCGACCTGACGCATTACGGATGTTGTGTAGGCGTTGTGTAAACTTCTGGTCTTTCACTGTCAATATTGTGCTCATTACTGGAAAGTATCGATGCCGTTTCACTCTCGTCAAGTAAACTTCGCGATTATGTGACAAAAATTGTGCACTCCCGTGAAGCCGCCATGTTTGTTTACATATTTGATGCCATTTAAAAGCTCGCGCCATCTTCGTAACCATTCTTCGCCCGGCCAGAAAACCCTATTGAGCCACCTAAAACGGTTGAGAGTGCCCCACAAAGTCAACCAGAAAAATTCAAACTCCCCGCTGTTTCGCACCCAGACCCCCGAAAACTTACGCCCGTCACGCCACTAAATTTCCCCTGAGTTTGGTAACCGGTGTTGGGGTAGTCACGCGATGTTACGAAAACTCTCGAGCCTTTCATTAGTCATCAGCACAGATTGTCGATTGGAGGGGGTGGGGGAGGGAAGAATTGAAAATGAAAACTGAAGTTGTGGGAGGTAAATTACCAACAAAGATTGGGTACTCAAGATTTGTTTCACAGGGGGGAGGGGGGGGAGGGTAAGGGAAACAAGGCCTGTTAAGTTTTTTAAAAGGGGATGGATGAGATAAAAAAAAATATCCTGCCTCTTAATAAAAAAAAGTTTGAAAATATAAGAGATGATCACCTCTAACAGTGTTTATTTAAAAAAAAATGAACATTACTCTGAAATAATAAACACACTCACATGGAAACATTCTTATCAAAATCAAACAATTTTTCTCAGTAACTTACTTATAGCACAATTAATTTTACAATATACAATGCTATATCGTCTGATGAGAGTCATCAGAACATACTTCATTAATTCTACAGGTCTAACCCAACTTTAAATATAGCTTTTAAGAACTTAGTTAACTATGGCATTTTAACATTTCCTCTAACATCTGTGAAGCATTATTTGCTAATGCATATCACCTGATCATCAAAACACTTTTGTATGAATTTAAAATCAACTGTAAATAACGTAACAAAATATCTAAATCTACATTTATTGACCTATAAAACTAAAACAAAACAAATGTGATTTGAACAAAATGTTTATGATTTCTGGAAATATATTTTACACATCTTTTGTATCTATAAAAAAAATTAGTTATAAAAACAAAAGGAGTTCTTCAGACTTTTCAAAGCTGAAATAAAACTGATCATTATTCAAGAAAAAAAATTCAGGCATTATCCATAAAGAAGCCCAATATGAACAGAATTATAGAGAAAACCTGACAAGGAATCCTCTCCACAGAACATAAGCAATTGGCTTTCTGTATTTCTAGGATTGAGTCTCTTTAATGAATGTTACCCCTGCTTAAAATAATTAATCACCATATAACAGATACTGAATGATAAATTTAGAAATATATATATCTTATTAACCAAGCGCGAGGGCCGTACTGGGAGAATATCACCCCGAGGTCTTGACAGTATGGACCGAGCGCAGCGAGTTCCATACAAAAAAGACTGAAGGCTGATATTCTTCCAGTGCGGTCCCGAGCAAGCTTGATTAATAGGAGATTTATTATACGACTGAAGTTCAAAGGGACACAACTGCGGAATCATTCGGGACCATTCGGGACAGTGCCCAGTCCAATACTGAGAGAATATTGACCGGCAATAAAGCATTTTGATTGGTTGATTTTAGTTATTGGCCCTCTGACTGCCCAAGTCGTGTAATAATATACCTTACACAGCTTTACATGCTGAGAGCTGAACAAACTGAGAAGCATCTGAAGTTGACCAGCTAAGTATTTATTCAATACCTTAAGAGCTCAGGCTTCTAGAAGGTAAAATTTAAATTATATTCTATGGGCTTGTAAGCTAGATCTGTAATGTTCTAGTCGTCACTTTGCAACAATTATTTATCGCAAGTTCTCATCCCAATGGCCCACAGAAAACTATTCCACAACACTTTGCTGTCTTTCTTTTCATTGGAAACATTGGAGGCTCATCTCCTGTCACTGGCAGGTTAAACACTAAATCAAATAAAAAAAAAATTGATATTAAGTAATTCTTTTGGCCCACCCAACTAAAGCTTATCCTGGTTTCCTTAGCATAAAGAGACATGGAGTGTTATTAATTCCCCCTTAGAGGGCTGCCAGTACATTGCAAGTAGAGAAAATCTCTTTCATTTTGTGAATTTCAATTTCACTTTCCCCTTCCCCTCCCCACTCCATGTTGTTTTAGTTTTCACACATGGTGCACATGATTTATTGTAAATTAGCCAATCACATCAGGGGGCTTTGGCCATGACAATGGAAACTGTTGTGGACATTTTCTCTGAGTTGTTTTTCTACACAGAGTTTAGTTTGGTTATTGTTTTTTAGTTTTCATTCATGTTTATTTTATTCCCTCAGTTTGGAATTGTTACAAAATGTAAGGAGTTTTATTCATACTGAATATTGTTATAATTTAAATTACTTATTTTCTACAGAGTTTGGATTCTCATTACTCATTTCACTGTTGGATTTTTTTCAGCAAGATACCCATTTAAACTCCTGAGTGGAGAGAGGCATCACGACAGCAAAAAGCTTTGATGCAGCCAGGTCTTTAACATAAACATCTCAACCCAGAGTCCAGTGTACTGACTACTATAAGCCACTGCCTCTCCCACTTATAGACTATGCAAGCAGGTTCTTGATGGTACTAAACATAACAAGTAGCCAAGCCTGAAAAAGGTTCAGACTTCACCACAAAAAAACAGGTCTCATGTTACATACTTACCAGTCTCTTTCAGTCCTTTTCCAAAGTTGTTCACCACAAGCTTTAGGGCGACCAATACAAGCACTCGGACGACAAAAGCCAATGAAGCTGAAAACAAATGAGAAATGTTAAAGACAACTTGTAAACCTGAGGATAGCATTAGGGTTAACCCTAACCCTCCCTCCCCCCTCCACCGCTTCTCTCTTTGGCAACCAAATAACAAGGGTAAAGGTAAAGTAAAGTAGAGCTTTAATTGAATCCATATGGCAGCCATCTAAGGCTGAATTGCATGAATTTACAAATTCCATTAATACAAAGCTTATAATTATATGAAATAGTACTAAAACCTACAAAATTAAGCTTAGAATACTAATTTATAAAAATTTGTAAAAATTCATACTACGAAAACTGCTGACACCTGCACATAGATGGCAAAAATGTGCTAGAAAAACGCTTGGTACGCATGACAGGATTGGCAAAGTGGCATTGTCTTCTAAAGTTATGACAATAGTTCTTGGGAGGGAGAAAATGGTGCAACTTATGATCTGGATTAGATACAATAGGTAGGGCCCATACAAACAACTAAGAAAAGTCAATCTAAAGTTACCAGATGAAATAGAAGCTCTACCTCCCTAAAGCTTACACAAGTTCCAGAAGCATGAGACCACTAAGAGAAATCTCACTCCCCCTTGTCAGAGTGCCACTTCAAAGCAGATAAATGTCCCCAGTGTTTTTTAAGGTTTCTTTCACACTTTGTCACAACACATTTGTACTATAATTACAGACTGAGGTCTCAATAACTTTCAAAATAGAAGGCAGAGACTGCAAAGTAAGCAGCTAGTAGAGATTGGACTTTTCACTCTACATGGCATTAATTTCATAGAAAGAAGGCATTAAATTTGCTAGACATCGCTAGAGAGAGAGAGCTGTTAGATAGACACGCCCACAGTGGCTATGAAGGTCAGCACAATGACCTGACCAGGGTAGGTCCAAGGTAGAACATCCTATGAGTGACCAAATGAGAATTTTTTCATGCAATAACTATCAATACAAAATCAAGATGAAGGAAAGTGATAAGAAAAATGGAAAATATCAATAAAGGGATTATAAATTGAACAAGTATTAAATTATCCGAACAAACATCTTAAGAATTGTATGGCAGACAGCAAGGAGAATTACTAAGGAGACCTTGGGGGTGAAAGCAGTATAGAATAGGAGCCTATAGCCTTTCCCATGTCCTATCTCTGATAAAAAACAAAACTATTTAACTTTCAGCCAACATTTGCATTAAAAAAGTGGGAATATACAAACCTGCCCCCAAGAAAGAGTAATCAAGAACACCTCGACCACCCGCAAGGTCTTCGGCCAAATTATCTGCCACCTACACACAAACAAACCATTTAAATTTGCAAGATGTACCAATAGATAATGACAATCAAATTATTAATATGTTTAATAGATTGATTTGGCAAACATAATTACTGTACCTCTTCAAATAAGAGCCTGGGTGCTTATTTAAAATTTTGACCAAAAGGAAGGGCCCCTAAAGAGGCCCCTCTCCTAAGGAGAAGGGACCTTTATCACAGGGGGGTGCTTATCATTGTTCTTTATTACACAACTCGGGAAGTCAGAGGGCCAATAACTAAAATCAACCAATCAAAATGCTCTATTGCCGGTCAATATTCTCTCAGTATTGTCCCTTATGGTCCCGAATGATACTGCACTTGTGTCCCTTTGAACTTCAGTCGTGTAATAAATCTCTTATTAGCCAAGCTTGCTTGGAACTGTACTGGAAGAATATCGGACCTCGGGCCGATATTCTCTCAGTACGGCCCTCGCACTTGGTTAATAAGATATATGTACTGATTCTGCTGTAGTTGATGATTGAAAATTTATAAATAAAGTGGCAATAGAAACAGGTTTTCCCTGTATCCCCAGCATTTAAGAAATTGAGAAAGGGAGGGAGAGGACTTGTGCAAGAGGGCTGCATGTCTGGCATGACAGCCTAGGTGGTGGACACTAACCTTGGGGGGGGGGGAGGGGGGGCGGCCTTACTTGAGCATGGGCACTTATTCAAGGAAATATAATAGATCCTTCTTACCACCCAAATACAGATCATGAGATGATTACTTCCTAATTAATAGCTCAAACATTTTCATTATTACTACATACCCCTGTTGCAGCTAGCTGGGTATGACAATCAATGTGCAACATCAATTTCTCAAAGGAATTGTCACTTACTGGTAATCTGAAGTGAGTGGCAATGAGGATGTAAACACAGAAGCAAAGCATATAATACCTCCATTTTCCAAACAAAAACAAACCTCATATATTCTGTAGATTAAGTAAGCAGGCTCCACAAAGCTTAGAGGAACAAAAAGATACACTAGTACCATCCACTCTCTTCTCATCTTTAAAAATATAATAATAATAATAAATAATAACTTGTATTTAATATATAGTGCTCATATCTTGAACTCATGGCGCTTTACAACACTGTACGGGGGACTTTTACCAGACTGCTAAGCAGTTTACAATCAAATAAAGGTGAATATTACAGATGCCCCCTCCCCCCAATTCCCAGTAACCAGGCCAGACCACATCACATTAATCTCGTGAAGTGGGTTGTTTAACGTCTCCTGCCTAACCAAATTAACTAATTGCTAGATGCAGGAGATGGGACTTACATTTATAAATTCATCCCTATCCAAGAAGACTAGAATATCTAACCATTTCTTGATCAATGTTATAGAAAGGTAGCATATCCTTCTCGATTATTTTAAGACCATGACTGTTGGTCCGGCCGGGGCTCGAACCCTCGACCTCCTGCACAAAAGTCCGGCACTTAACCAATTGAGCTAACCAAAAATAGTTAGTAATTATAGTTGAATCAAGTCAGTTTGCAAGTCTGTTGATTTGTTTGCTGGACTTTATCAAACCTCACACTTACTTTCCTTCATCATCAGTTTCCTTGATATTGTATTAATATTATATAGAGAATTTCCATCTTGGTCACTCATGGGTGTTCAAGGGTTAATTAAGCAATAAACTATTAACATAAATTGCTCATTATCATCATCACTAATTGTAAATAACAAATGTTGTTATATCTTTGTCCAGGGCTTGACACTAATGGTAGCCAACTAGCCAAAGACTGGTAGAAATACAGTTTTGGCTAGTGGTTCTCAATTTCCACTAGTAAACAAACTGAAATTGTTGTAACATCTAAGTTGTCACAAGCCACTTGGCTAGTAAGTTGGAAAGTTAGTGTTGAGCCCTGTTTATCACTGTTAAAACAAACTACCAATGTATAAGGAAGCGTGTGTTTGTTTCTTAGCCGTAATACCAGTGATACTCACTGCAAACCAACCCAAGATGCTCCAAGCTAACTGGAGTGGAATACCAACACCGACAGTAACTTTATCCTGAAGTCCAAGAACTTGCACTTTGGGGATAACAAACACAGCCAAGCTAACCTGTAGCAACGATGGATTGTAAAACACTGTCAGTATTCTTCAGTCAAGAAAGAATGACAGTTTATAATGAATGTTAGAGATTGTGATTGTTTTGAGGATTTCAAGTGGTAAGTTTCTCTCCTGAAATCATTAAGAAGAACAATTAATTTTAAATGAGAACCCATATCATAACAGACTCACCCCAAGTTGAAGGTCAAATTTCAGAAGACTAGAATACATTCCTGCATATCTGTACATCCCTAAAATATGTTTCAAAATACAGATCAGCAATTCAGGATTGGAGCTCCAAAATAATGAGATACTCTAACCACACCAATGGGGCCTCATGAGACCCAGTGCAGTCACCTTAAAAGGGAAGTGTTACTCTACACCTTTTTTTTTTTTTTTTTAATGTGAGTATTTAAGTTCAGGGTCTAAAACTGCCTTCAACTGGTTACCAATGGGACCAAGAATTGACTGTTAGTGGTCAGACTTTTAAATACTGTTCACCAGCAGGACACTAGCTCAAATCTTTGTTGATGTTGTTCTTGTAAATCAGTGCTAAAGAAACAAAATATCCACCAGTTTTTCAATGGAAACACCCTGAAGACTTCATTTTTCTGAGTGTATCATTATGATAGACTATTGTACAACAACTGGATCAAATTATTTTGAGACAAATATCTAGTTTAAATTGTGATCAGAAATGATATCAAATAATTAAAACATACTGTGCAATGACTCCGAGGCCCCCACCACCTTGAAGGCTAAAAACCCAAAATCCCGAGCAACCTTGACGCCAAAATAAATGTTTGGAATGCCAAGGGCTATAATTGCTCCAAATCTGGCCTATGAGATATTGGAAAGGTAGGAGAAATCAATTGATAAGAGATGAAAGGACAGACAAATGCGTGAACAAATGAAAAATAAAGAAATGAACAAGGCTTGTAAGTTACAGCTCTATGCAATTCATCAAGGCTGGTAGCTATTGGAGCAGCAAGGGAAGCACAGTTGCCCCTAATGAAATTTTTGACCCTTTGTACCCCAACATCAGCATGCATATTCTCCATACTGTTCTCTGCATATTTCCCAATGTACTGTCAGGAGAATTTGTGTATTAATCAAGAGCTTTCTTTGGTTGGTGATCACTTTATTTATTTAGTAGTGATAATGAAACAAGTTTGACGTTTGTTTCCTTTGTGGGTAAATTGATCAAAGTTGTCTCTTTATGAAGTGTTGAAGAGTTAGTTGAACTGTCCTACAAAAAATTCCTTTGAAAGCTATTTTTACAACCACTTTGCTTGTCTTTATCAAACAGTCCAACTCACTGTAAATTGAAGGAAAACAAATTCAAGGAAAATCATCAGCATGCACTCCCTACTAGTTTTGTATGAAATTTACAAGTTCCTGAATTTCTTGATCCTTTAACTACCAGCAATGACCAAGACAGAATTTCTCCTTACAATATAATAGAATATCAAGCAGACAAGTAATGAGAATAAAGAAAATTGTAAAATTAAGTAATCATAAGTTGATTCAATACCAAATTCTCCAAAGTAACATCATATGAACTATATGAATGTAGGTATATATGTATTTGTGAATATTTATACAAGGTAGCCTGGTTCAGCACTCTGCTAGTTTAAAGGGGGTCCTCAGTTTCCTGTTTAACACCCACCCACCCCACCTCAGGGGAGAACATCCACCACACAGTAATCTTGTGCATGGGAAATTAACGTCTCCTACCCCTAACCCTGCAGGAGATGTGGCCAACGGTTTATTCGTCCTTATCCGAGAAGACTAGAATATCTATCCATTTCTTGGTATTATAGAAAGGTAGCAAATGGCAGACAGTAAGGAGAATTTCTAAAGAGATCATGGGCATGAAAGGTTTAAATATGCTGAGCAAGAGCTCAAGAGAGTACCCATCTGCAGGGAGGGTAACTCTAACACTTATTTCATTGTCCCTCCCCCACTCAGGACTGCCTTGACTTGATAGCTACTACATTGGTCATTTACACATATTGGAAATATGGTTACACCAAGGATCACATATCCATCAACAATGTAATTTTAACTAGGGATAAACAATTGTGGGAGAAAGTCACAGATGTAAACGTGCATTGTTTGGTGGATCTCCTTCCGAGCAAACGTGCACGTCCTTTATGCCAGCATGGTCATGATTATAAGTTGCCATGTGTTCGCACAGAGCATTTTAAGCGCTGTTTTATAAATAGGTCTCTTTTTAATTTTATTTAGTTTAATGCTTGTAAAGATCCATTGTAAACTTGCATGTATGTTTGCAAGTGTTTAGTTTGATCTATAATAATAAAGATTTCATCATCATCATCATCATTACAGAATTTTGTCAAACTCACCCATTTCAATTTCGTCGGCTTTTTCTTGTTGACAATGAGATCAACACAGACATAGCTCAGGAGAACAATAATACCCACAATGTAAGCATACAGTTCAAATTCTCTCTCCCTCAATATTCCATGGACAGCATAAAAGAAACAGAACACTGCAGGAAAAGAAAAAAAATTACACAATGTCAACTACAGTACACTCTCCTAGATGATGTCAGGTAACTTGATGTAGCAGTGTAGGTGATGAAAAAAATACCTTGTGAAAAAAATACCTTAAGTATCAGCTGGCGAAAAAAGGGCTATCTTGAAATAAAATAGAAAGTAGCATTTTATAAGGTGGAACTCTTGTACACACAGACATGGATTTGAAGTGTCTACTTGGAAGAATGATCTTTATTTGTGAACTGCACTTTCAGTTACACATATACATGTACTTAATTGGAAATAACCAAAACATAACTGTAATATTAAGAAGCAGGACGAGACAAATATAAATGTCAACAGTTTTAATCAAGATGGCGGATCTATTTCAATGTGCAAGTCACGTGAGATACGTATACATAGTACACAGGGATACCATACTACACCTCCCCTTAAAGCTTTTACAGTAATCAAACGGACCATTATAAACAACATATCAAACAGTATATGGGTCTACTGTAAACAAAAGCAATGTTCAAATGTTCAACGTTCAAGTGTCCTGAATAAGTCTCCGCGGCAGTTTTACTACTCTCCCTGAGCACGTCATGTGCACTTTCGGGGCGTCTGGTTCAGCTTTGTAGCAGCTCTCAGTAGGCCTGATCGCAGCTGTGGTCAGGTCTTTGCTGGTGGGTACTTTCGATTTTTTCCTCAGCATTTCTGTCTCAACGTTAGCTTCTGGTTGGGTGTCGGGTGTCTTTGTACAGGTATCTGCTGAAACTAGGGCTGCCCTGTTCCTTCGAAGCTGTGTTCCCTTGTCTGTTTCAACTATGTAGGATCGTGGTGATGAAGATGCCCCTAGGACTCTTCCCATCCGATCTTGATCGCGAATCCAAACTTTCTCTCCGCTCTGAAGTTCTGGTAGGTCTTTTGCCTTGTATCTGCAGTCATGGTTGCTTTTCTGGTTGCTGCGGTAAAGTTCCTCTTTTGCATCTAGTTTTGCCAGGTCTTTCAGTCGTAGGTTTGGTTGTAGATTGTCAGGGAAGGTTGGTAACTGGGTGCGGAGTTGGCGGTTCATCAGAAGTTCGCATGGCGCCAGGCCATTGTGAAGAGGTGCTGTTCGGTATGCTAGAAAACCGAGATAGGGATCATCGTTCTTTTTCAGGATATCCTTGACAGTACGTACCGTTCTCTCTACTTCACCATTTCCTCTTGCGTACGTTGGCGAGCTAGTAATATGAGAGAACCCATAAATACTTGCAAACAGTTGGAAGGATTTACAAGCAAACTGTGGGCCGTTATCGGACACCAGTAAGTCTGGAATTCCGTGAGTTGAAAATATTTCTTTCAGGGCTTTGATTACTGACTCGGACAATTCACTGGGAAGTGCTTTAACTTCAGTCCACCTTGAGTAGTAGTGGACTACAATAAGATGTTTCTTTCCCTTTAGATCGAAGAGATCAGCGGCTAGTCTTTCCCATGGCCTGGATGAGAATGACGATGGCATCAGGGGCTCCTTGTGCACTGGTCTGTTCTTAGCACACGTAACACATTTCGTCACCATGTCTGTTATTGCTGTAGTAATTGCCGGCCACCACACAGACATCTTGCCTCGTGCTTGCGTCTTTGTTATCCCAAGGTGTCCTTGATGTAAGAGGTCAAGTATTTCCAGCCTCATTCCTGCTGGAATCACAATACGGTCATCATATAGTAGAATCTTGTCTATCACAGTTAAATGTTTCTTATTCTCCCAGTATGGACGGAGTATGGTAGAACTTGGCATGTAAGCCGGCCATCCTTCTAGGCAGTACTTCTTGATCATCCTGCATACTTCATCCTGGTCTTGGGCTTCACTGATATCTTGCAGCCGCTTAGGCATTGCTGGAAGCCCTGCTACGATCTGTTGTGTGAAGCTTTCCACTTCCTCCACAAGATCTATGTTCTCATTTACATTCTTCTTGATAGGAGCGCGTGACAACGTGTCTGCGGTAATTTGTTCCTTGGCGGGTACATATACGACGTCGAGTTCGTACTTCATGAGACGCATTCTGAATCTTAAGATGCGTGGTGGCATTTTGGAGAGATCAGTTGAAGTGAAAAGGGGTACTAACGGCTTGTGGTCCGTTTCCACTGTAACCTTCATTCCGAGTACGTAGTCGGAAAACTTGTCACAAGCCCATGTCACAGCCAGGGCTTCTTTCTCAATGACTGCGTACCTTTTCTCAGTTTCTGAGAGGGATCTAGATGCATAGTACACTGGCTTCCTGGTACCGTCCTGTTGGAGTTGTAGAAGAACAGCTCCAAGTCCAAAGTTAGAGGCATCGCTTGAGATGATTGTAGGACGACTTGGGTCGTAGTGGGCAAGGTTTGTTGCAGATGTCAGTTCATTCTTGATTCCTTCAAATGACTGCTGTTGGGCTTTATCCCATTTCCACATGTTCTCTTTTTTTAGGAGTTGTCATTGTGGTTCGTTGAGATTGGCCAGGTTTGGTATAAACTTTGCCATTATTTTGATTGACCATTCCCATGAAGCGTTGGAGGTCGTTGACTTTCTGTGGGACTGGGAAATTGCATATAGCTTCAGTTTTGGCCGGGTCTGGACGGATGCCTTGTTCGTCGATAATACGTCCCAGGAATTTTACAGAACGTTTAGAAAACTCACATTTCTCGTTGAGCGTCACTCCGGCTACCTGTAGCCGCTTAAGGACAGTTCTCAGTCGTTCATCATGCTCCGCTTGTGTTGCCGCGTGTACAAGGGTGTCATCAATATGGCATACGACTCCCTTGAGGTCCCCCAGGATACTAGTCATGGTGCGCTGGAAGACTTCCTGGGCTGAGGTGATCCCAAAGGGAAGATGATTAAAACAGTAACGACCGTATGGCATGATGAAGGTTGTAAGTAGGCGGGTCTCCTTGTTGAGAAGGAGTTGCCAAAACCCGCTGTTAGCGTCGAGTTTGCTAAAGACTCTACTTTTACTTAGCTTTGCTAGGCTTTCATCTATGGAATACATTGGATGGACCTCTCTCTTAACGCTTTTGTTGAGTTGGACTAGGTCTACGCAGATGCAAACTTTTCCGTTTGGCTTGAGGACTGGGACTATCCCGGAGCACCATTCGGTTGGCTCTGTAACTGGGGAGATGACTCCTTCTTGAATCATCCTCTCTAATTCCTCCTTTACTTTAGGGAGTAATGGGTGGGGAACTCTTCTTGGTGTGTACAGGCACACTGGCTGGGCGTCAGATTTAAGAGCAATAGGATATTCCGTTGTCATCTTCCCGAGTCCAGTGAACAACTTTGGGAATTCCGTTCTAAAGTTCAGTACTTGCGTACTCAGTTCTTCAACGTCTGCGTCGAGGCATAGGACAAGACCGAGATCGACACAGGCTCGTCTGCTGAGGAGCGAAGATGACTGGTTTTTAATGACGTAAATTCGCTCTTGGATCTTGCATTGTCTGTACTTAATCGTGGCTAGGAATGATCCAGTAACAGGTAGGCGGGTCCCCCCCGGCCCCATGAGTGTTTGCTGGACATTCTCCAAAGGCTGATTCTTTAACCAGGGTAATGAGTCACTGACGACGGATACAGATGCTCCAGTATCTAGCTTGCAGCGAGTGACATTTTCATTTATCCCCACTTGAACGATCCAGCTGTTTTCCCCCCCTTGGATTTTCCTAGAAAGGGAATGTCACAATTTTCCTCTTCAATTTCATGTACTTTTTTCTTTAGTTGTGACTGCTCGCTGTTTTGGCTTCGACAAACTGCTTGAAAATGGCCCCTCTTCTTGCATTTTAAGCAGGTGGCATTCCTAGCCGGGCATTGCTTCCGGTCTTGGTGTGGGTGGTTACCTCACCAGGAGCACTTGTTGATACTCTGAGGGGGTTGTTTTTCCCGGGGTGTTTTTGCTTATTATTCTGGCCTGCACACTTGACCATGTTTACGGAGTTTGTGCTAGTTAGTGTACTTCCCCGTACAACCTCTCTACTTTGTTGTCTGGCTTCTGCCTGTCTACTAATTTGAACTGCTTCTTCTAATGTTAGCTTCAATTTGGATTGAAGTCAATCAGAAAGTGCATCATCTAACACTCCGACAATTATTCTATCACGAATAAGTTCATTTTTGAGTAAACCATACTCACAGTCATCCGCGAGTCTGTATAGGTCTTGTATAAACGAATCCACAGGTTCTCCCGGTTTTTGGACTCTTTTATTGAATTTGGCGCACTCGACCAGCACGTTACGACGGATTTCATAGTACTCGTTAAGGGCTGTTTTCACCTCTTCGTACGAAGCTTGTTCTTCGTCGATATTTAGGGTTTTAAGAATATCATCGGCGCATTCACCCATCCCGTAGAGTAGAGTTCCGACTTGCTCGATGTCTGGTTTATGTTTGAAGCCAGATGCAATCCAATATCTTTCGAAACGACAAAACCATTTCGACCAAAGTTCAGCTTGTTGTGGTGAATTTGCTCCACTGAATTTTTCCTCCGGAGGGAGATTATTCGCCGTTTGAGCTTGAAGTTGAATTGGACCAGGATTAGAATCTTCTATATCAGGCATTATGTAGGGCTAACACCGCTGCCACCATGTAATATTAAGAAGCAGGACGAGACAAATGTAAATGTCAACAGTTTTAATCAAGATGGTGGATCTATCTCAATGTGCAAGTCACGTGAGATACGTATACATAGTAAAAAGGGATACCATACTACAATAACAACCAATCTAAGACCAAATTAAAAGATAACAAACAGTAATGGACTCAAGAAAAACCAGATTTAATTTAAGGCCAGAGAGGTATCAGCTAATTTTCTACTTTCCATTGGTTTAGTTTATAATTAATGAACTGTTGCCTTACACTTTCATTCTTAACCCTTTAAGTCCCAGGGGTGATTAATAATATCGATGTCCATAATATTAATAATGACTAATAATATCCATCCACTATCCAGCAAACAGGTAATGAGAATACTCAAACTTATCAGGTAGAAGTTGTCCTCTCCATGCAAAACTAAATTCTTGTAAGTAATTTGAAGTGAAATATGTAGCAGCAAGAGGGAAGAATTAACAATCAAATCTTGGGAATTAAAAAGATTAGACGATAGTGAGGGCTGGTTCATACTTATGTTAATGAAGAGGATGATAGCAAAGGTGTAATCAGGTGTGTTTTTCTTAAGCTCCACTAATCTGTCAATGGTGAGTCCAATTGCAACAAGCACATTTATGACTGAAATGGTAAGAAATGTCCACTCAACCATCTCCACACCTGCAAAGGTTTTCACCTGTAAAAGAGAGGGATCTTCATTACTTCCCTGTGATACTCCAGCAAGGGCCACTACACAATTTTAGCTAAAATAGGCTATCATGAGATCAAGCTCTCAGTTTGGAGGTCTGCTACAGGGAGACTTTTGTTAATTTGACATAGTTAAAAGCACTTGAAATGTCTGCTAAGTGGTAATACAAGTTTTGGTTTACAAAATGGCTTTCTTTTTTTCAGGTTCAATCAGCTTTACATATCATTAGGTGTTTGTCATACACAGCTTTGTTTTCCAAAATATTAGAAGACAAAATTGGAACTTCAGCTGATGTCTGCTTTCTACTGGTTTCACAATACTTAATATAATTTTTTTAATTAGTATGTGTATTGTGAAAAACCTTGATATGCAGGTTTTGAAAGCCAAGCCCAAAGATAATTGAATATGCCCTACCACCCCACCCCCCTCCACCAATCTCCCTCCACCCTACTCCCACCCCTCTCCACCCTACTCCCACCCCTCCCCACCCTACTCCCACCCCACCCCCTACTCCCCCACCCTACTCCCACCCCACTCCCACCCACCTCCCTCCAACAATCTCCCACTCCACCCCCACCTCCACCCACACTCAACATTGTAAAGACAGCAAAAAATAAAGACATTCCTTTGGTCAAGGAGATAAAAGCAACCTTTTACTGAGAAAAAAAATGGGAGAACTACTACATAACAAAGAACATGTTTAATTTGCACAAACATTTGCTTAGAAAGGCATGAAATCACAGTTAAACGCATGCATGGCGTGATAGCCTTGGGATTAAATTCGTCGAGTTGACACTAAATTAATATGTGATATCACTCAAGCAATCAACCTGAACTCCCTGTAAGATTTGGTCATCCTTCGATCTAACAGTGCTTGTTGAGTTGTTTGATCATTGAACTATATTTTAGTGCAGTTTTAAAGCACTAATTTCAAGATTTTAAAAAACATTTTGAGAATAAAGGTCATGACAGACCACTATGGACTCCCTTTCTGGCTTTTGTGGTCCTGTTGCATTATCAAATTTCTGACGACCAAGTCAGCATGCCATCAAAGGGTCTCAAATTAACCCTTTCCTTCGTGTTTTTTACTGTTGATGCTTTGAAAGATTTGTAGTGAACTCTGTTGTGGAGTTGCACTTTTGCCTGTTCCCTTTTTTCTGACATTCATGATGACTGTTACGTATGATGCACGATCCTCGCAGTAGATAGCGCTATTTATGCAATGCGAAAATCAGACCTGAAAAAAATCAGGCCTGTATGGGATTCGAACCACTGACCTCTGCAATACTAGTGCAGCACTCTACCAATTGAGCTAACAAGCCAACAGGGAGCAGGCCGTTAAGTTGATTCTTAAACCCGTGAAAGTGACAAATCAGATGCAATGAAATATATGAAGTTCATATATTTTGAACTGCGGTATTAGATACGTATGATGCACAATCCTCGCAGTAGATAGCACTATTTATGCAATAGCGAAAATCAGACCTGAAAAAAATCAGGCCTGTACGGGATTCGAACCACTGACCTCTGTGATACTAGTGCAGCGCTCTACCAATTGAGCTAACAAGCCAACTGGGAGCAGGCCATTAAGTTGATTCATAATAAACCCGTGAAAGTGATAAATCAGATGCAATGAAATATATGAAGTTCATATATTTAGAGCCATGACCTTACTGTGTTACAAATTGTTTTATGGTCTGGATACAGTAATCTGTGCAAGTTGTGTTATGACATTTCCCAACTAGCTCTCAAGGGCAATAAAATGCTGAACCTGTGGCATCTAGTTTGAAATGAAGGGGATTTGGTTCTTTGTTTTGTCTGTGAAAGGCGTAATGAAGATGCATTTCTCTTACAAACAGATCTCACAAGAGTTGGCCTGATTTTTCATTTGTTTGTCATGGGTGTTTGGATGGATGGGATCATTGATGAGTGTGTTGGAGAAAACAGATCAATGACAAGACTAAGAAATGGCTTTCACAAACTCCCAATTCCCCTTGATATTCAATCAGCCCCATAGTTAGTTTTCCTTTTTCAACTTGTAAAGTACATTAGATCATACATCTCATAATTTGCACTATATGAATAATAAAAAATTATTATTAAATTATTAATTATTAGCCCTTGCTGAAAAAAATTTTCATGTAACCTATCATCCCTTACAAAAAGGGAAAATCCCTTACTACATGCTTGTGAAAGCAAAAATACAATTGGAAGGTGATAATGCGACGTGACCACAAAAGCCATGTAGGAAGTCCTTGCCAGTCTGTCTTTAACTTTTATTCTCTAATTGGCTAATAAACGATGAAGCCGCACCATCTCTCAATCATGCGCACAACTGTGAGTCCTCCCCTTTAATGTCACAAGAATTCATTCTTGGATCGCTACAACAATGAGAGGTCAAGCTAAAAGGATCAATGAAAACTAATCTCAACAGCAGCTAGCTGCTTCAAATTTTTGAACAAAGCAAATACTGTGAGTCATTTCGTGCTAGTCTTTTGGAAGCGAGATTTTGTCTGCGTTACTCTATAAAACTGAAAGCCTGGAACTGAAATTGAATTACATGTAAGCGAAATTAGCTAAGCTAAGCTTATAAACTTGCGGTTGCTGAGAAACATGTTAATAAATGCAATGGGTATAAATTGGAATTTTCAAGGAAAATTGGAGAGCAAGCTCTTTAAATTGATTGCAAATATCATAATTCACCCTTCGAAGGAAATGGAAAAGATAGAAAATATATTCATAAGTAATTATGGAGCGAAAACATAATACGAAATAGAAATATCATGTCCACGAGAATACCTGACCAGCTTATGGAGAACCAGCTGTTTTATGAAGTTGTCACTAGGCGAAATATCTCTCACGTATTAAGAGAAACTCACCTTCCCAATGGCAGTGACGGTCGTCTTCCAACGAAGACTGTCTTGTGAATAGTCTAGAGTGTGATCTTGTTCCTCTTCTTCTTCGACAATGATGTCCCGAGAACGCGCGGCCATGATTTCCCAGTTACTGAGCAAGTTACCATTGCGTGACTGTGACTGTCACGAGAGGCGAATACTCAAAGCATGAATGGTGGCCGCGCACAAAGAGGAAGGTCTGGATAGAGTTAACTGACAACTGACAACTGACATTTGTATGTAGGCTTTTCCTGACGCCTGGCAGGAGACTGGTCCCCCTAAGTATCCTTAAAAACTGTAAATGAAACAAGGATAGTTGATTTATTTTGTTCAATAAATAGATCTTATTAGACATTTTGTTGTGCAGCATCGCTGAGTATTTTTACGAATTGTGCCGTATTTTGATTCGCCCTAAGGGCTCGTCAAAATACAAACAACGAGTTCATTTTTGAGTTCATTACGATGGTGTGATGACGTTTTTGAGTCTTTGCCCCTCTTGCCTAAAGGAAGACTCCGTACACTCCCTTTATTCCGCGTGCGTCTCGTTTCCCAGAGTTTACGCGATGGATTCCACTGAAACAGAAATTGTAATCAATACTCTTCCCTGAAGGTTGCGTTACCCCAAAGTAACACAACGATTTCTCAAGAAACTAATTGCATGCTGATAAAGTTGAAGTTTGCGATCTATGGCGGATCCAGGGGTGGTTCGGGTGGTTTGGTCGAACCCCCTAAATTTTCCCTCAGAACGCTGGAGATTATGCTTCCGAAGACCTAATTTTAGGCCTCACGGAACAGCGTACGCACATGAGTTAAGGAAAATTTCAGACATGCGCAGATGACTTCCCTTGTTGTGTTTACTTCTCCGCTCCACGCTTTTGAAACTTTACCGTGTAAATTATATCTTATCAAAACACAAAGTCTCTGGTAGTTTAATACTTAAACCGCGAAGACTGCAACGGAGTTAAGGATTCTACCGTTTTATTTTTTTTCTTGTCATCGACTTAGTGGTAGAAATGCTATTTTTTCGTACTGTTTTGTCATTCATTGCGAGTGGTGTTTATTATTTTGGAATTTCGAAACGGACAAGTTCAAGAATTGGCATCGTAGTTTCAAGGCAAATTGAGGTTTGGAGTCCACTGTTGTTCGTATTAAAGTTATTTTCATCTTTTTAACGCGCGCTCGAGATGTAATGGAGGAATGAAATATATCGACTGAGTAAAGCAAGCGCACGATGCTCGAGGTAAGATTATAAACTAGGTTATCTTGACCCTATCTTGGGGGTGTTGGTGGTAATAGGTCGATTAGCTTACATTCAATATCGCCCACCCGAGATCGAGAGTGACCTCCGGTTTATTCGTCAACAGGAACCAAGAGCAGTTAATTATCAATCACTTCTCAGAGGAATATGATACCAACAGACACCAAGCTGAAGTTGTTTAAGGCAGCCATTCTTCCGTATTTAACATACAGCCATCTTGTCTGGCATTTTTGTAGGGCGAGTGATACTAGAAAATTGGAACGTATTCAAGAAAGGGCACTTAGGGCAGTTTACTGTGATAAGGGGAGTAGTTATGATAAATTATTAGACATGGCTAACCTAAGTACACTGCAGAACAGAAGACTACAGGATATAGCCATTCTTATGTATAAGGTAAAGAACAATTTATCTCCTAATTACATATGTAGCCTTTTTCAAATTCCACAACTTAGGTACACACTGCGTAATAATGATTTTGGTATACCTAGATTTAATACTGTCACTTTTGGAAAACATTCGCTTAGATATATGGGACCCAAAATATGGGCAATTGTACCAAGAAATGTAAGAGAACTGACATCCATATCATCTTTTAAATGTAACATACGTAGAATAGACCTTGTTTCTAAATTGACTGATAGTAAATGTGAAAACTGCCTTTTATGTAAGACTTAGGTTAGATTTTAAATTGTACATATATATTGTTTTATTTTTAAATTTCTTAAATTTTTAGGTAGTATTTAGTGTCCCCAGTTAGTGGTTGTATAACTGCTATTTTAGATTTGACACATAAATAAAAGGTTGTTGTTGTTCTCGGGTACTCGATGCTACTATTGATGATGTTTGACTGATATCGATTGTTAAATCAATGCTTATTTCTTTTGGGCGCTTTGAAATGTGGAGGATCGACCAATACACTGATTCTTTTTCGACCACACTGCATATTCATATTTGTGTTGGTCCAGATTTAGAGGCTGTGACCAGTTGCCTGTATGTGAAAAAAAATTCCATCGTTGTAGATATTTAATAGGGGAAGAAAAACGTTTAAAGGGGAGAGAGGATTCATTACGGGTCAGATTTGTACTACTTATCTTTTATGCGGAATAAGGAAAGACAGGATAATGAAATTTGCACATTTTTAACAGTTCCAGTGTTTAAATCTAATTTATTACTGTTATGCATTGTACACTAACTGTATGTAACATAACATTGGCTGCATCACTTAGCTTTGCTCTTCCTGTACAAAATGATTCACTTAATGTACAAGAACACCTATACACAAGTCATGTACTTATCACATTAAAAGTTACCTACTGCTAATGATATGTTTAATTATACATGTGCAACATTATAATGATATAATTAATCTACGTGTAGTTAAGTATTACATTTATTATGGTCTTAAACTGCTGTAGTAAAGTGACAGCATTTCAATGTTTGTTTAATATTCTACTAAGCTACAGTTATGCACAACAATTAAAAATCAGATATATTACAGCTTCATTTACCTACTGTTCATTTTGAATGTAAAGTTCAATTCATTTAATTCAAGATCCAATACAACATGATTAAATACATGCATGTCTCAGCTTTGGCTCCATGCACTTTATTTATACCCTGCAAAACCAGTTACAATATTGCAAAGCTAACATGCTACATCCACTAAAACTGATATTGAGCTCTGTTCACTTAACTAAAGTGGTATATACAACCTGCTTTTATCAGGTTAGTTCTAACATGTTGCATTGAAACATTTATTAATTTTTAGATGTGTCTCTGTGTGTAAAAATGCATTCATGTTGAGATACATTTACTTCATGCAGTGTGGGTCAGTGAAATCAGTTCTTATGTACAAATCTAAAATGTTTAAAAATTACTGAGCCACCCCTATGACTACTTTATTCTTCATGTGTAGGCAATGGCGTAATATGTACAGTCATGTGGGACCTGGAAAGACAAGTAGTTGGAGGTTGGAAGACATTTGGAAGGTTTTGTAAACACAACTGGCATTCTCTTGGTAGATCATAAATTGGTAGCTCCTCCCCATAGTTCCACACCTTTAGCACTGCTAGCTGCATGAGTCTTGGAACTTGTCCATCAGGTGTACTGGTAACTCCCTCAATTACTGTTGGGCTGAATGACCTTTATCCCCCCAGTGCAGATGTTCCCTTGACAGAAGCTTTCCAGTGAAGTATAAGTTTGCGACCATCAGCTTTTAGTGACTGAATCATATCCGGTAAGTCATTGTTTACTTTCTTTTCTATTCAAGCTTTATGGTAAACATCCTTTGCTGTAAGTGGCCCATGTGTGCTGTTTTCTCTAATCTTGTTTAAGTTCTTTCTTGCCTCTTGCAAAAGGTCTGTGGTGAGCATTTGGGCATATTCTTTCATTCTTTCTTCATGAACTTCACGTGTGGCTTCTGTGGTCCTGGTGTTGGTTTTTACACTGTGCAGAATGTTCTCAACAAATGCGATTGAAGCCTGTTTTGATAACTCTGACATGTTATCATTGGGATACAGTTGTGAACGGTTGAACTGTCTTTCTGCAAGAACATTGTTAACTGGAAGACTAAAATTGTGCTTGGCGTAGAACTCAAACAGGTTTGGAGTGGCCTCTTTACTTATGATTGAGCTCTGTTGTGATAAAGCCATTTCTTTGATCTCACATAGCAATTGGGGTTCCTTTAATTTCCAATTGTGGCCCACTTAATTAATCCAACTCTGTCCTTAGAGACCAATGTTCTGTCCATGAACATGAAAGGAAATGTTCACTGACTTTTCTTTTTGATTTTCAGATCTGAATGAGACTCCAAGAAGCTATAAAACCGTAAGCCAGAAATGACTTTGGTATCTCCGATCAGCTCCCATTCCAAACAACTTAGGAAAAGTTAACCACTCTGCTCCATGATCTTTGATTACTTTAAGTGCTTCTTGTAACATTGGCCTCTGCACTTGTTTGTGAAAATGGTCAATAGCTGCTGGGTCTTTCAATGACATCTTTACCTGTTGTGGTGTTACAGGAAAATGTTCTGATGGAGACTTCAACATTTCACTTAACAAAACAGTTGCTGGCCATAACCGTGCAAGGTAACCACTGGAAAAACCAAGTTCTGCATCACTAGCTTGGGATGTGTTCAGAGATGGAATGATGAACTTGTCAAGGAATTCAAACAAAAACTTCATTTCAACTTGAATCATAGGACTTGAGCTCATCTTAATGACATCTTGCCAAATAGTGTGGTGGCTGTCTGATTTTGGCAATCTTTGAAGGAGACGCTCAGCAAGCTGTAGACAAGCTTTTCCATACTTAAGATACCACTGGAGAGTCTCATGATAATATGTCCACCTTGTGTCAATGAATGTCTGAGGAAGGGGTGGCTCTTTACTAAGAATACCTAGAGAAACATACATAACTTTGTATTGGCTTGGACACTCATGATGGAGCCAAGATATTTTATATAGCAATTGTAAAACATGGGGGTTACTCATGTCACCCTTTGCTCTAAACCCAGCCTGGCACATTCTTCTCAGCATGATGTTTAGTACATGTGGGTAGCATCTTACAAAGAACATTTCTTTTCCAAAAATTTTGGTGTTGTTTGCTAAGAGACCATTTACTTTTCCCTTTTGGGTAGAGGCATTGTCCCCAACCAACCCCGAAACATTGGTGATGTCATATTCGTTTTTCACAACATGATAATCCACATCAGACTAGTGTTTTCCAGACCCGCTTGCTGTAAGGCTATTTGCTAGGACATAAGCTCGTGGCTTGCTCTCTCTAGGGCACCAGGTGTGAACACCCACTATGTGCCTCTCCTCTCCTCCTTTGTGGGAGTCATCGCTCCAGAGATGAAAATCATACTTGGAATTTGAGAAGCACTTGCATAAAATTAGTTTGTCTGCTTCACCTAAGAGAACATTCCACTCAGAAAGTGTACTTGGGGAGACAACAAAGTTTGTGGGGGGCTACAATCAAACAAAATATTGAAAATCAGATGTAATGCTACAGGTGTCTTTTGATAAGATAGCAAAGATGCATGTTGCATGTATCTGACACAAGCCATAAACATCAAAGTTCTTTGGTTGTATCCATTGTTACCATGTGCAAATGTCTCCACAAGAGAATATCCCTTTTTGACAAACTCATTGTTCCCCTGCAATTTCTTTTTCAGTTTTGAGGAAGCAGATCTTGTCCCTCTTAACTTGTTGCTGACTTGTTTTTCTTTTTTTTCAGTAGACGTAAGTTTGTTTTGACACTTTTTGAGTTGAATTTGGAGCCTCAACACGTCCTTTTTCAATTGGACGTTCCTTCCTTTTACAAATACTGAAATTATGAAAAGGCAACAATTGAAATTAGTCAAATGTAACTCACGGATTTCACATGATAGAGTATGGAAACAAAGAATACAAAGTAAAAATATCCGACTAGAAATTCTATCAATAAGGTATGTTTAGAAACTCTCGATAGTGTATGACACTTAAAGATACGCGTCGTTATGATTTGCTGACCGAAGAATCAACTTGCCTGTACATTTTATTACTGACCATGCGGCCATATCGACTACTCTATCTTAACATTCAAGAGGTTTTTTTTTCGGCTTCTGTTTGGTGGGAGTGTTATCGGTTTATGATTAAAACCATTTAAAAGTGGTGTCAACTACGATCGCGCAAGTTGCAACCGGCGAAAATTCAGAATGGGAATGAAAATCAGTCACCGTAATTGGTGGCTCAGACAATCTGCAGTAGTATTCGTAGACATTTGTAAGTGTTTGCATTTCCATTCTCTCCTTAAAAACACTTACCTAGACTGCGCCTTAGGGTTTTGACTGTTCCTTTTAGAATGGCGTTTTCGGACCTCAAACCCTTACACTCTCTCTCGAGTCGATCGAGTTTTTCTTCACTTAAAAAGCTGCACACTTGCACTACAATGCTGCTTTTTTCTATTTCTTCGGAATAATTCACATATTTTCTCGGCTTCTTTTTGACTGGTGGCTGATTTTTGCAAGAAAACTGGCTGCCGTGAGCTCTTTTACGTGCCATCAGGTCTCATCGTCGGTGAGTCGGCCGGCAATTAATTAACAAAAATCTGTAACTTTGTAGTAAACAACTCACGGCGCGAGCCCGCGTTCCTTTTCTCACGCAGTGCTGGAAAGTAATGTAATCTGCGCATGTCTGAGATTTTCATGGGGTTATGGTTTCCATGGGTGGGGTACCTTTCCGTGAGGCCTAAATTTTCAAAATCTCGGACCCCTCCGGAGGGGGACAATTCTCCGAACCACCCCTGACTAAATCCTGGATCCGCTCCAGGATCTAGAACAATATGCTTTTGTTCTTGGGTCATCGTAATTTGATCAAAAGTAAGACACAAACAGCAGTGATAAACATATTGAACTTCCACATTTTGATTATGACTTGACGTTTCGTATGTACTCCACATACATTTTCAAAAGTAACCGTTGAAATTTAAACAGCTATGTATATATATAACTAAGGTGAGGGGACTGGAGCCAAGATTAAGCAAAAACTAATTGCATGCTCTCCGATCTTGTTCCGCCGTCGTAAAATGAAAGATGTCAACAATTTATACTCAACGCCAATACGTATTCAAAATTAGCTAATAGTCTCATTCAGCTACTTCTAAGGACAAAATGGTAGTAGAAAATATAAAAATATATATATATCACAATGAACCCAAAAGGTCACCTTATTTTTTCGTACTTCATGGCGAGGGAGTAAAGAATGATTTTCAATCAAGAAACCTAATTTCTGGCGAGGCTTACAAAGTTAGATGCAATGTGGTTGAATTTTTTTCTTTTTTTTTCTTTTTGTTTTCTTTTTTTTTTTTTTTTTGACCTAGCATTAGAAATTTTAACAGAATTGTGACAAAATGCGAATTTGGTAACCTGGGCTTTGAAAGAAGTGGAGTGGAATTTAATTTTCTCTTTTATAGCTCTATGTCATTCACTCTGTTGTTCTATTCACATTTAAACCTAAGTGTTGGCCTAAAAGGTAACAGCATAGCTCACTTCCAATATCCTCTGTTTACCTGAAGGAATCTCTACTGCGATTGTGATTTGAAAAAAAGCACAAACTGGAAGGTTTTAAAGATTGCTCACACGAGATGTAATGTTACACTTAAATTCTAGGCTGTTTGGTCAATAATTGATTATTACGAATTCGTGTATTGTCTTCTTTTTGCTATGATAAATTTGCCAATTCTAGAGAATTGTAAATTAAAAGATCTTTTTTTCCCTCCGAAACATAGGAAAGTTTTCAGTCTATGGAATATACTGTTAAGGTAAGGAATTGTCCGCACTCCTAGCAATTGTTATATGTCTTCTATCCTACTTTCCCTTGTATTATTGAAAAAAAAAGGAGGGGGGAGTTTGCGTCGAACTACAGCAAACTGCTGCATCTTCTTGTTAAAGAACATCGCCAAAGAAGAAAATTAAGGAAGGTTTTGGTTGAAAATTCGGAGAAACGCCTAGTTCATTTCCCTGATTCTGCCAAAATTCACTTCAATCTGTATGAAAGCATGATTAAAAACGCCTTTTTTTTTATGACAAGGTCATCAAAATCGTAGAACAGATTTATTCGGGTCATTTAAAAGTAATCATTTTTATGTAAACGATCACTTCGAGTCGGATAAAACAGGTATGTAACAAACAGGTATGTAAGAAACAGGTATGTAAGAAACAGGTATGTAACAAACAGGTATGTAACAAACAGGTATGTAACAAACAGGTATGTAATACGGTTTGCTGATGTTTTAAGCTACCTATTTCGTTATCATCGTTAAGTCCGCTCTCTACTTTCTTTATTTATCGTTAGCAATGCACAATGTCTAAACGTTAATTTTCTTTGGATTGAAGTGTTTGTTCAGGAGGAATTTAAATTAGAAAGTGTAAGCTGGTTCAGGCTTATCGCGAGTTTTACATTCTTTATCGGAGACATCTCCAGCAGGTATGATCCTCATATGAAGCGTCTTTGATGCTTTGATTAAATTTACAATAATTTGGGTTATGTCAACCAGATTTCTTTTTCCACAGCGCTGGTTATTAACTCGAATAATCTTATCGCCTGTTTTCAATCCTTGCTTATCAGCAAGCGAATGTTTTGTCACTTGAGCTACGGTTATGGAAGGGCGATGACACGTTCCACCTTGAATCTTAAAACCAAATCCATGATTCAAGGATCTCCTTTCAAGAACGATAATTTTTCTTTCTTGGTCAGAGTCAACAGCATCGGTCAAGGCAGCTTTTTGAGCTTCAATACCCAAACTAGTAGATTCTTTTGAGCAAACAGGCCCTATGGAGATTATTTTCTCTTCTTTAGATCTCCGTGGCTTTTCCTTTACTGGCCTGGTCTTCTTGGCGGGGCTTCCTTGAAAATTTGGCATAGTGTTTTCTCCTTCCTTGATTACTACCTTCCTCTTTTTTCCAAAGTCTTCTCCTTCTCGTTTGACTTCGGCTTCAAGTAGCTCATTGAATTGTCGGGTAAACTTATTCCTCAGATTTTCTGGAAGACATCGCCTGACTTCTACAAGAATATCAACTTTTGAACGTGAATTGACAATCTTTAGAAGATCCGAACACAATCCCTCCACCGATCGTGTCTTGGAGAAAGTTTTAATCGCAGTTTTAAGTCGATCATAATCCTCCCTCTTCAGCAGTTCCTTAGCTCGCTGCCACAATACTCCAAAACTATGAGCACAGTTCTGAGTAGCCATTGGGTTCTCTTCTTCGACAAAATCGTTTTAAACGGTTGAGAGTGCCCCACAAAGTCAACCAGAAAAATTCAAACTCCCCGCTGTTTCGCACCCAGACCCCCGAAAACTTACGCCCGTCACGCCACTAAATTTCCCCTGAGTTTGGTAACCGGTGTTGGGGTAGTCACGCGATGTTACGAAAACTCTCGAGCCTTTCATTAGTCATCAGCACAGATTGGCGATTGGAGGGGGTGGGGGAGGGAAGAATTGAAGATGAAAACTGAAGTTGTGGGAGGTAAATTACCAACAAAGATTGGGTACTCAAGATTTGTTTCACAGGGGGAAGGGGGGGGGGAGGGTAAGGGGAACAAGGCCTGCTAAGTTTTTTAAAAGGGGATGGATGAGATAAAAAAAAATATCCTGCCTCTTAATAAAAAAAAGTTTGAAAATATAAGAGATGATCACCTCTAACAGTGTTTATTTAAAAAAAAATGAACATTACTCTGAAATAATAAACACACTCACATGGAAACATTCTTATCAAAATCAAACAATTTTTCTCAGTAACTTACTTATAGCACAATTAATTTTACAATATACAATGCTATATCGTCTGATGAGAGTCATCAGAACATATTTCATTAATTCTACAGGTCTAACCCAACTTTAAATATAGCTTTTAAGAACTTAGTTAACTATGGCATTTTAACATTTCCTCTAACATCTGTGAAGCATTATTTGCTAATGCATATCACCTGATCATCAAAACACTTTTGTATGAATTTAAAATCAACTGTAAATAACGTAACAAAATATCTAAATCTACATTTATTGACCTATAAAACTAAAACAAAACAAATGTGATTTGAACAAAATGTTTATGATTTCTGGAAATATATTTTACACATCTTTTGTATCTATAAAAAAAATTAGTTATAAAAACAAAAGGAGTTTTTCAGACTTTTCAAAGCTGAAATAAAACTGATCATTATTCAAGAAAAAAAATTCAGGCATTATCCATAAAGAAGCCCAATATGAACAGAATTATAGAGAAAACCTGACAAGGAATCCTCTCCACAGAACATAAGAAATTGGCTTTCTGTATTTCTAGGATTGAGTCTCTTTAATGAATGTTACCCCTGCTTAAAATAATTAATCACCATATAACAGATACTGAATGATAAATTTAGAAATATATATATCTTATTAACCAAGCGCGAGGGCCGTACTGGGAGAATATCACCCCGAGGTCTTGACAGTATGGACCGAGCGCAGCGAGTTCCATACAAAAAAGACTGAAGGCTGATATTCTTCCAGTGCGGTCCCGAGCAAGCTTGATTAATAGGAGATTTATTATACGACTGAAGTTCAAAGGGACACAACTGCGGAATCATTTGGGACCATTCGGGACAGTGCCCAGTCCAATACTGAGAGAATATTGACCGGCAATAAAGCATTTTGATTGGTTGATTTTAGTTATTGGCCCTCTGACTGCCCGAGTCGTGTAATAATATACCTTACACAGCTTTACATGCTGAGAGCTGCACAAACTGAGAAGCATCTGAAGTTGACCAGCTAAGTATTTATTCAATACCTTAAGAGCTCAGGCTTCTAGAAGGTAAAATTTAAATTATATTCTATGGGCTTGTAAGCTAGATCTGTAATGTTCTAGTCGTCACTTTGCAACAATTATTTATCGCAAGTTCTCATCCCAATGGCCCACAGAAAACTATTCCACAACACTTTGCTGTCTTTCTTTTCATTGGAAACATTGGAGGCTCATCTCCTGTCACTGGCAGGTTAAACACTAAATCAAATAAAAAAAAAATTGATATTAAGTAATTCTTTTGGCCCACCCAACTAAAGCTTATCCTGGTTTCCTTAGCATAAAGAGACATGGAGTGTTATTAATTCCCCCTTAGAGGGCTGCCAGTACATTGCAAGTATAGAAAATCTCTTTCATTTTGTGAATTTCAATTTCACTTTCCCCTTCCCCTCCCCACTCCATGTTGTTTTAGTTTTCACGCATGGTGCACATGATTTATTGTAAATTAGCCAATCACATCAGGGGGCTTTGGCCATGACAATGGAAACTGTTGTGGACATTTTCTCTGAGTTGTTTTTCTACACAGAGTTTAGTTTGGTTATTGTTTTTTAGTTTTCATTCATGTTTATTTTATTCCCTCAGTTTGGAATTGTTACAAAATGTAAGGAGTTTTATTCATACTGAATATTGTTATAATTTAAATTACTTATTTTCTACAGAGTTTGGATTCTCATTACTCATTTCACTGTTGGATTTTTTTCAGCAAGATACCCATTTAAACTCCTGAGTGGAGAGAGGCATCACGACAGCAAAAAGCTTTGATGCAGCCAGGTCTTTAACATAAACATCTCAACCCAGAGTCCAGTGTACTGACTACTATAAGCCACTGCCTCTCTCACTTATAGACTAGGCAAGCAGGTTCTTGATGGTACTAAACATAACAAGTAGCCAAGCCTGAAAAAGGTTCAGACTTCACCCCAAAAAAACAGGTCTCATGTTACATACTTACCAGTCTCTTTCAGTCCTTTTCCAAAGTTGTTCACCACAAGCTTTAGAGCGACCAATACAAGCACTCGGACGACAAAAGCCAATGAAGCTGAAAACAAATGAGAAATGTTAAAGACAACTTGTAAACCTGAGGATTGCATTAGGGTTAACCCTAACCCTCCCTCCCCCCTCCACCGCTTCTCTCTTTGGCAACCAAATAACAAGGGTAAAGGTAAAGTAAAGTGGAGCTTTAATTCAATCCATATGGCAGCCATCTAAGGCTGAATTGCATGAATTTACAAATTCCATTACTACAAAGCTTATAATTATATGAAATAGTACTAAAACCTACAAAATTAAGCTTAGAATACTAATTTATAAAAATTTGTAAAAATTCATACTATGAAAACTGCTGACGCCTGCACATAGATGGCAAAAATGTGCTAGAAAAACGCTTGGTACGCATGACAGGATTGGCAAAGTGGCATTGTCTTCTAAAGTTATGACAATAGTTCTTGGGAGGGAGAAAATGGTGCAACTTATGATCTGGATTAGATACAATAGGTAGGGCCCATACAAACAACTAAGACAAGTCAATCTAAAGTTACCAGATGAAATAGAAGCTCTACCTCCCTAAAGCTTACACAAGTTCCAGAAGCATGAGACCACTAAGAGAAATCTCACTCCCCCTTGTCAGAGTGCCACTTCAAAGCAGATAAATGTCCCCAGTGTTTTTTAAGGTTTCTTTCACACTTTGTCACAACACATTTGTACTATAATTACAGACTGAGGTCTCAATAACTTTCAAAATAGAAGGCAGAGACTGCAAAGTAAGCAGCTAGTAGAGATTGGACTTTTCACTCTACATGGCATTAATTTCATAGAAAGAAGGCATTAAATTTGCTAGACATCGCTAGAGAGAGAGAGCTGTTAGATAGACACGCCCACAGTGGCTATGAAGGTCAGCACAATGACCTGACCAGGGTAGGTCCAAGGTAGAACATCCTATGAGTGACCAAATGAGAATTTTTTCATGCAATAACTATCAATACAAAATCAAGATGAAGGAAAGTGATAAGAAAAATGGAAAATATCAATAAAGGGATTATAAATTGAACAAGTATTAAATTATCCGAACAAACATCTTAAGAATTGTATGGCAGACAGCAAGGAGAATTACTAAGGAGACCTTGGGGGTGAAAGCAGTATAGAATAGGAGCCTATAGCCTTTCCCATGTCCTATCTCTGATAAAAAACAAAACTATTTAACTTTCAGCCAACATTTGCATTAAAAAAGTGGGAATATACAAACCTGCCCCCAAGAAAGAGTAATCAAGAACACCTCGACCACCCGCAAGGTCTTCGGCCAAATTATCTGCCACCTACACACAAACAAACCATTTAAATTTGCAAGATGTACCAATAGATAATGACAATCAAATTATTAATATGTTTAATAGATTGATTTGGCAAACATAATTACTGTACCTCTTCAAATAAGAGCCTGGGTGCTTATTTAAAATTTTGACCAAAAGGAAGGGCCCCTAAAGAGGCCCCTCTCCTAAGGAGAAGGGACCTTTATCACAGGGGGGGTGCTTATCATTGTTCTTTATTACACAACTCGGGAAGTCAGAGGGCCAATAACTAAAATCAACCAATCAAAATGCTCTATTGCCGGTCAATATTCTCTCAGTATTGTCCCTTATGGTCCCGAATGATACTGCACTTGTGTCCCTTTGAACTTCAGTCGTGTAATAAATCTCTTATTAGCCAAGCTTGCTTGGAACTGTACTGGAAGAATATCGGACCTCGGGCCGATATTCTCTCAGTACGGCCCTCGCACTTGGTTAATAAGATATATGTACTGATTCTGCTGTAGTTGATGATTGAAAATTTATAAATAAAGTGGCAATAGAAACAGGTTTTCCCTGTATCCCCGGCATTTAAGAAATTGAGAAAGGGAGGGGGAGGACTTGTGCAAGAGGGCTGCATGTTTGGCATGACAGCCTAGGTGGTGGACACTAACCTTGGGGGGGGGGGAGGGGGGGCAGCCTTACTTGAGCATGGGCACTTATTCAAGGAAATATAATAGATCCTTCTTACCACCCAAATACAGATCATGAGATGATTACTTCCTAATTAATAGCTCAAACATTTTCATTATTACTACATACCCCTGTTGCAGCTAGCTGGGTATGACAATCAATGTGCAACATCAATTTCTCAAAGGAATTGTCACTTACCGGTAATCTGAAGTGAGTGGCAATGAGGATGTAAACACAGAAGCAAAGCATATAATACCTCCATTTTCCAAACAAAAACAAACCTCATATATTCTGTAGATTAAGTAAGCAGGCTCCACAAAGCTTAGAGGAACAAAAAGATACACTAGTACCATCCACTCTCTTCTCATCTTTAAAAATATAATAATAATAAATAATAACTTGTATTTAATATATAGTGCTCATATCTTGAACTCATGGCGCTTTACAACACTGTACGGGGGACTTTTACCAGACTGCTAAGCAGTTTACAATCAAATAAAGGTGAATATTACAGATGCCCCCTCCCCCCAATTCCCAGTAACCAGGCCAGACCACATCACATTAATCTCGTGAAGTGGGTTGTTTAACGTCTCCTGCCTAACCAAATTAACTAATTGCTAGATGCAGGAGATGGGACTTACATTTATAAATTCATCCCTATCCAAGAAGACTAGAATATCTAACCATTTCTTGATCAATGTTATAGAAAGGTAGCATATCCTTCTCGATTATTTTAAGACCATGAGTGTTGGTCCGGCCGGGGCTCGAACCCTCGACCTCCTGCACAAAAGTCCAGCACTTAACCAATTGAGCTAACCAAAAATAGTTAGTAATTATAGTTGAATCAAGTCAGTTTGCAAGTCTGTTGATTTGTTTGCTGGACTTTATCAAACCTCACACTTACTTTCCTTCATCATCAGTTTCCTTGATATTGTATTAATATTATATGGAGAATTTCCATCTTGGTCACTCATGGGTGTTCAAGGGTTAATTAAGCAATAAACTATTAACATAAATTGCTCATTATCATCATCACTAATTGTAAATAACAAATGTTGTTATATCTTTGTCCAGGGCTTGACACTAATGGTAGCCAACTAGCCAAAGACTGGTAGAAATACAGTTTTGGCTAGTGGTTCTCAATTTCCACTAGTAAACAAACTGAAATTGTTGTAACATCTAAGTTGTCACAAGCCACTTGGCTAGTAAGTTGGAAAGTTAGTGTCGAGCCCTGTTTATCACCGTTAAAACAAACTACCAATGTATAAGGAAGCATGTGTTTGTTTCTTAGCCGTAATACCAGTGATACTCACTGCAAACCAACCCAAGATGCTCCAAGCTAACTGGAGTGGAATACCAACACCGACAGTAACTTTATCCTGAAGTCTAAGAACTTGTACTTTGGTGATAACAAACACAACCAAGCTAACCTGTAGCAATGATGGATTGTAAAACACTGTCAGTATTCTTCAGTCAAGAAAGAATGACAGTTTATAATGAATGTTAGAGATTGTGATTGTTTTGAGGATTTCAAGTGGTGAGTTTCTCTTCTGAAATCATTAAGAAAAACAATTAATTTTAAATGAGAACCCACATCAAAACAGACTCACCCCAAGTTGAAGGTCAAATTTCAGAAGACTAGAATACATTCCTGCATATCTGTACATCCCTAAAATATGTTTCAAAATACAGATCAGCAATTCAGGATTGGAGCTCCAAAATAATGAGATACTCTAACCACACCAATGGGGCCTCATGAGACCCAGTGCAGTCACCTTAAAAGGGAAGTGTTACTCTACAAATTTTTTTATTTTTTTAATGCGAGTATTTAAGTTCAGGGTCTAAAACTGCCTTCAACTGGTTACCAATGGGACCAAGAATTGACTGTTAGTGGTCAGACTTTTAAATACTGTTCACCAGCAGGACACTAGCTCAAATCTTTGTTGATGTTGTTCTTGTAAATCAGTGCTAAAGAAACAAAATATCCACCAGTTTTTCAATAGAAACACCCTGAAGACTTCATTTTTCTGTATCATTATGATAGACTATTGTACAACAACTGGATCAAATTATTTTGAGATAAATATCTAGTTTAAATTGTGATCAGAAATGATATCAAATAATTAAAACATACTGTGCAATGACTCCGAGGCCCCCACCACCTTGAAGGCTAAAAACCCAAAATCCCGAGCAACCTTGACGCCAAAATAAATGTTTGGAATGCCAAGGGCTATAATTGCTCCAAATCTGGCCTACGAGATATTGGAAAGGTAGGAGAAATCAATTGATAAGAGATGACAAAGGACAGACAAATGCATGAACAAATGAAAAATAAAGAAATGAACAAGGCTTGTAAGTTACAGCTCTATGCAATTCATCAAGGCTGGTAGCTATTGGAGCAGCAAGGGAAGCACAGTTGCCCCTAATGAAATTTTTGACCCTTTGTACCCCAACATCAGCATGCATATTCTCCATACTGTTCTCTGCATATTTCCCAATGTACTGTCAGGAGAATTTGTGTATTAATCAAGATTAATACACAGGTCAGTGGTTCGAATCCCGTACAGGCCTGAAATTTTTTTCAGGTCTGATTTCCACTATTGCTTAAATAGTGCTTTACTGCGAAGGATCGTTCTTATATACGTCTCATAACCGCAGTTCACTCATATGTTTCATATGTTTGTTGTTGTTCGATTTATCATCTACGGGTTTATATCGAATTAATTTGATGGCCTGCTCCCAGTTGGCTTGTTAGCTCAATTGGTAGAGCGCTGCACTAGTATCGCAGAGGTCAGTGGTTCGAATCCCGTACAGGCCTGAAATTTTTTTCAGGTCTGATTTCCACTATTGCTTAAATAGTGCTTTACTGCGAAGGATCGTTCTTATATACGTCTCATAACCGCAGTTCACTCATATGTTTCATATGTTTGTTGTTGTTCGATTTATCATCTACGGGTTTATATCGAATTAATTTGATGGCCTGCTCCCAGTTGGCTTGTTAGCTCAATTGGTAGAGCGCTGCACTAGTATCGCAGAGGTCAGTGGTTCGAATCCCGTACAGGCCTGAAATTTTTTTCAGGTCTGATTTCCACTATTGCTTTTAATAGTGCTTTACTGCGAAGGATCGTTCTTATATACGTCTCATAACCGCAGTTCACTCATATGTTTCATATGTTTGTTGTTGTTCGATTTATCATCTACGGGTTTATATCGAATTAATTTGATGGCCTGCTCCCAGTTGGCTTGTTAGCTCAATTGGTAGAGCGCTGCACTAGTATCGCAGAGGTCAGTGGTTCGAATCCCGTACAGGCCTGAAATTTTTTTCAGGTCTGATTTCCACTATTGCTTAAATAGTGCTTTACTGCGAAGGATCGTTCTTATATACGACTTATTTCATTGTCCCTCCCCCACTCAGGACTGCCTTGACTTGATAGCTACTACATTGGTCATTTACACATATTGGAAATATGGTTACACCAAGGATCACATATCCATCAACAATGTAATTTTAACTAGGGATAAACAATTGTGGGAGAAAGTCACAGATGTAAACGTGCATTGTTTGGTGGATCTCCTTCCGAGCAAACGTGCACGTCCTTTATGCCAGCGTGGTCATGATTATAAGTTGCCATGTGTTCGCACAGAGCATTTTAAGCGCTGTTTTATAAATAGGTCTCTTTTTAATTTTATTTAGTTTAATGCTTGTAAAGATCCATTGTAAACTTGCACGTATGTTTGCAAGTGTTTAGTTTGATCTATAATAATAAAGATTTCATCATCATCATCATCATTACAGAATTTTGTCAAACTCACCCATTTCAATTTCGTCGGCTTCTTCTTGTTGACAATGAGATCAACACAGACATAGCTCAGGAGAACAATAATACCCACAATGTAAGCATACAGTTCAAATTCTCTCTCCCTCAATATTCCATGGACAGCATAAAAGAAACAGAACACTGCAGGAAAAGAAAAAAAATTACACAATGTCAACTACAGTACACTCTCCTAGATGATGTCAGGTAACTTGATGTAGCAGTGTAGGTGATGAAAAAAATACCTTATGAAAAAAATACCTTAAGTATCAGCTGGCGAAAAAAGGGCTATCTTGAAATAAAATGGAAAGTAGCATTTTATAAGGTGGAACTCTTGTACACACAGACATGGATTTGAAGTGTCTACTTGGAAGAATAATCTTTATTTGTGAACTGCACTTTCAGTTACACATATACATGTACTTAATTGGAAATAACCAAAACATAACAACCAATCTAAGACCAAATTAAAAGATAACAAACAGTAATGGACTCAAGAAAAACCAGATTTAATTTAAGGCCAGAGAGGTATCAGCTAATTTTCTACTTTCCATTGGTTTAGTTTATAATTAATGAACTGTTGCCTTACACTTTCATTCTTAACCCTTTAAGTCTCAGGGGTGATTAATAATATTGATCTCCATAATATTAATAATGACTAATAATATCCATCCACTATCCAGCAAACAGGTAATGAGAATACTCAAACTTATCAGGTAGAAGTTGACCTCTCCATGCAAAACTAAATTCTTGTAAGTAATTTGCAGTGAAATATGTAGCAACAAGAGGGAAGAATTAACAATCAAATCTTGGGAATTAAAAAGATTAGACAATAGTGAGGGCTGGTTCATACTTATGTTAATGAAGAGGATGATAGCAAAGGTGTAATCAGGTGTGTTTTTCTCAAGATCCACTAATCTCTCAATGGTGAGTCCAATTGCAACAAGCACATTTATGACTGAAATGGTAAGAAATTTCCACTCAACCACCTCCAGACCTGCAAAGGTTTTCACCTGTAAAAGAGAGGGATCTTCATTACTTCCCTGTGATACTCCAGCAAGGGCCACTGCACAATTTTAGCTAAAATAGGCTATCATGAGATCAAGCTCTCAGTTTGGAGGTTTGCTACAGGGAGACTTTTGTTAATTTGACATAGTTAAAAGCACTTGAAATGTCTGCTAAGCGGTAATACAAGTTTTGGTTTACAAAATGGCTTTCTTTTTTTCAGGTTCAATCAGCTTTACATATCATTAGGTGTTTGTCATACACAGCTTTGTTTTCCAAAATATTAGAAGACAAAATTGGAACTTCAGCTGATGTCTGCTTTCTACTGGTTTCACGATACTTAATATAATTTTTTTAATTAGTATGTGTATTGTGAAAAACCTTGATATGCTGGTTTTGAAAGCCAAGCCCAAAGATAATTGTATATGCCCTACCACCCCACCCCCCTCTACCAATCTCCCTCCACCCTACTCCCACCCCTCCCCACCCTACTCCCATCCCACCCCCACCCTACTCCCCACCCTACTCCCACCCCACCCCACCCCACTCCCACCCACCTCCCTCCAACAATCTCCCACTCCACCCCCACCTCCACCGACACTCAACATTGTAAAGACAGCAAAAAATAAAGACATTCCTTTGGTCAAGGAGATAAAAGCAACCTTTTACTGAGAAAAAAAATGGGGGAACTACTACATAACAAAGAGCATGTTTAATTTGCACAAACATTTGCTTAGAAAGGCATGAAATCACAGTTAAACGCATGCATGGCGTGATAGCCTTGGGATTAAATTCGTCGAGTTGACGCTAAATTAATATGTGATATCACTCAAGCAATCAACCTGAACTCCCTGTAAGATTTGGTCATCCTTCGATCTAACAGTGCTTGTTGAGTTGTTTGATCATTGAACTATATTTTAGTGCAGTTTTAAAGCACTAATTTCAAGATTTTAAAAAACATTTTGAGAATAAAGGTCATGACAGACCAGTATGGACTCCCTATCTGGCTTTTGTGGTCCTGTTGCATTATCAAATTTCTGACGACCAAGTCAGCATGCCATCAAAGGGTCTTAAATTAACCCTTTCCTTCGTGTTTTTTTACTGTTGATGCTTTGAAAGATTTGTAGTGAACTCTGTTGTGGAGTTGCACTTTTGCCTGTTCCCTTTTTTTCTGACATTCATGATGACTGTTACGTATGATGCACAATCCTCGCAGTAGATAGCGCTATTTATGTAATGCGAAAATCAGACCTGAAAAAAATCAGGCCTGTATGGGATTCGAACCACTGACCTCTGCAATACTAGTGCAGCGCTCTACCAATTGAGCTAACAAGCCAACTGGGAGCAGGCCGTTAAGTTGATTCGTAATAAACCCGTGAAAGTGATAAATCAGATGCAATGAATATATGAAGTTCATATATTTTGAACTGCGGTATTAGATACATATGATGCACGATCCTCACAGTAGATAGCACTATTTATGCAATAGCGAAAATCAGACCTGAAAAAAATCAGGCCTGTATGGGATGCGAACCACTGACCTCTGCGATACTAGTGCAGCGCTCTACCAATTGAGCTAACAAGCCAACTGGGAGCAGGCCATTAAGTTGATTCGTAATAAACCCATGAAAGTGATAAATCAGATGCAATGAAATATATGAAGTTCATATATTTAGAGCCATGACCTTACTGTGTTACAAATTGTTTTATGATCTGGATACAGTAATCTGTGCAAGTTGTGTTATGACATTTTCCAACAAGCTCTCAAGGGCAATAAAATGCTGAACCCGTGGCATCCAGTTTGAAATGAAGGGGATTTGGTTCTTTGTTTTGTCTGTGAAAGGCGTAATGAAGATGCATTTCTCTTACAAACAGATCTCACAAGAGTTGGCCTGATTTTTCATTTGTTTGTCATGGGTGTTTGGATGGATGGGATCATTGATGAGTGTGTTGGAGAAAACACATCAATGACAAGACTAAGAAATGGCTTTCACGAACTCCCAATTCCCCTTTATATTCAATCAGACCCATAGTTAGTTTTCCTTTTTCAACTTGTAAAGTGCATTAGATCATACATCTCATAATTTGCACTATATGAATAATAAAAAATTATTATTAAATTATTAATTATTAGCCCTTGCTGAAAAAAATTTTCATGTAACCTATCATCCCTTACAAAAAGGGAAAATCCCTTACGACATGCTTGTGAAAGCAAAAATACAATTGGAAGGTGATAATGCCACGCGACCACAAAAGCCATGTAGGAAGTCCTTGCCAGTCTGTCTTTAACTTTTATTCTCTAATTGGCTAATAAACGATGAAGCCGCACCATCTCTCAATCATGCGCACAACTGTGAGTCCTCCCCTTTATTGTCACAAGAATTCATTCTTGGATCGCTAAAACAATGAGAGGTCAAGCTAAAAGGATCAATGAAAACTAATCTCAACAGCAGCTGGCTGCTTCAAATTTTTGAACAAAGCAAATACTGTGAGTCATTTCGTGCTAGTCTTTTGGAAGCGAGATTTTGTCTGCGTTACTCTATAAAACTGAAAGCCTGGAACTGAAATTGAATTACATGTAAGCGAAATTAGCTAAGCTAAGCTTATAAACTTGCGCTTGCTGAGAAACATGTTAATAAATGCAATGTGTATAAATTGGAATTTTCAAGGAAAATTGGAGAGCAAGCTCTTTAAATTGATTGCAAATATCATAATTCACCCTCCAAAGGAAATGGAATATTTATAAGTAATTATGGAGCGAAAACATTATACGAAATAGAAATATCATGTCCAGCTGTTTTATGGAGTTGTCACTAGGCTAAATATCTCTCACGTATTAAGAGAAACTCACCTTCCCAATGGCAATGACGGTCGTCTTCTGACGAAGACTGTCTTCTGAATAGTCTAGAGTGTCATCTTGTTCCTCTTCTTCTTCGACAATGATGTCCCGAGTACGCGCGGCCATGATTTCCCAGTTACTGAGCAAGTTACCATTGCGTGACTGTGACTGTCACGTGAGGCGAATACTCAAAGTAGGAATGGTGGCCGCGCACAAAGAGGAAGGTCTGGATAGAGTTAACTGACAACTGACATTTGTATGTAGGCTTTTCCTAACTCCTGGCAGGAGACTGGTCCCCCTAAGTGTCCTTAAAAACTGTAAATGAAACAAGGATAGTTGATTTATTTTGTTCAATAAATAGATCTTATTAGACATTTTGTTGTGCAGCATCGCTGAGTATTTTTACGAATTGTGCCGTATTTTGACTCGCCCTAAGGGCTCGTCAAAATACAAACAACGAGTTCATTTTTGAGTTCATTACGATGGTGTGATGACGTTTTTGAGTCTTTGCCCCTCTTGCCTAAAGGAAGACTCCGTACACTCCCTTTATTCCGCGTGCGTCTCGTTTCCCAGAGTTTACGCGATGGATTCCACTGAAACAGAAATTGTAATCAATACTCTTCCCTGAAGGTTGCGTTACCCCAAAGTAACACAACGATTTCTCAAGAAACTAATTGCATGCTGATAAAGTTGAAGTTTGCGATCTATGGCGGATCCAGGGGTGGTTCGGGTGGTTTGGTCGAACCCCCTAAATTTTCCCTCAGAACGCTGGAGATCATGCTTCCGAAGACCTAATTTTCAAAATCTCGGACCCCTCCGGAGGGGGACAATTCTCCGAACCACCCCTGACTAAATCCTGGATCCGCCCCAGGATCTAGAACAATATGCTTTTGTTCTTGGGTCATCGTAATTTGATCAAAAGTAAGACACAAACAGCAGTGATAAACATATTGAACTTGCACATTTTGATTATGACTTGACGTTTCGTATGTACTCACATACATTTTCAAAAGTAACCGTTGAAATTTAAACAGCTATGCATATCTGTAACTAAGGTGAGGGGACTGGAGCCAAGATTAAGCAAAAACTAATTGCATGCTCTTGTTCCGGCGTCGAGAATGAAAGATGTCAACAATTTATACTCAACGCCAATAGGTATTCAAAATTAGCTAAGAGTCTCATTCAGCTACTTCTAAGGACAAAATGGTAGTAGAAAATATAAAAATATATATATATCACAATGAACCCAAAAGGTCACCTTATTTTTTCGTACTTCATGGTGAGGGAATAAAGAATGATTTTCAATCAAGAAACCTAATTTCTGGCGAGGCTTACAAAGTTAGATGCAATGTGGTTGAATTTTTTTCTTTTTTTTTCTTCTTTTTTTTTTTTTTTTTTTTTTTTGACCTAGCATTAGAAATTTTAACAGAATTGTGACAAAATGCGAATTTGGTAACCTGGGCTTTGAAAGAAGTGGAGTGGAATTTAATTTTCTCTTTTATAGCTCTATGTCATTCACTCTGTTGTTCTATTCACATTTAAAGCTAAGTGTTGGCCTAAAAGGTAACAGCATAGCTCACTTCCAATATCCTCTGTATACCTGAAGGAATCTCTACTGTGATTGTGATTTGAAAAAAAGCACAAACTGGAAGGTTTTAAAGATTGCTCACACGAGATGTAATGTTACACTTAAATTCTAGGCTGTTTGGTCAATAATTGATTATTACGAATTCGTGTATTGTCCTCTTTTTGCTATGATAAATTTGCCAATTCTAGAGAACTGTAAATTAAAAGATCTTTTTTTCCCTCCGAAACATAGGAAAGGTTTCAGTCTATGGAATATACTGTTAAGGTAAGAAATTGTCCGCACCTAGCAATTGTTATATGTCTTATATCCTACTTTCCCTTGTATTATTGAAAAAAAAGGGAGGGGGGAGTTTGCGTCGAACTACAGCAAACTGCTGCATCTTCTTGTTAAAGAACATCGCCAAAAAAGAAAATTAAGGAAGGTTTTGATTGAAAATTCGGAGAAACGCCCAGTTCATTTCCCTGATTCTGCCAAAATTCACTTCAATCTGTATGAAAGCATGATTAAAAACGCCTTTTTTTTATGACAAGGTCATCAAAATCGTAGAACAGATTTATTCGGATCATTTAAAAGTAATCATTCTTATGTAAACGATCACTTCGAGTCGGATAAAACAGGTATGTAACAAACAGATATGTAACAAACAGGTATGTAACAAACAGGTATGTAACAAACAGGTATGTAATACGGTTTGCTGATGTTTTAAGCTACCTATGTTTCGTTCAGTAAATAGGCGTTGCCTATGATGACAGATATAATTTAATTAACACAACTCGTGATTGACATTAATTCCTCACAATGATTTAAAGTGTTAGCTTGTCGTGACTGAAACCAGTTTTTCAGAAGAATCAGTAAGACAGAGAAGTCGATTTTTGTATCTGTTCGCTTACCCGAATCTGCTAACCTGAAGTGAGAAACCTGTTTTTACGACCCGCCACAGAAGTAAGTTTCCAGTCATGTTTTCTTGAATTTTACCATGAGATTAAGACTAAATTTACGTTTTCTGATTTCGAATTACAAATGTATTTCTCATAGATCGAATAATCATTAAAGTTTGGATAATATTATACAGTTTGTGGTGGTCGTCTGAGCTGACCAGTTCCGAGTAAGGAAACAACCTATTTCGTTATCATCGTTAAGTCCGCTTTCTACTTTCTTTATTTATCGTTAGCAATGCACAATGTCTAAATGTTAATTTTCTTTGGATTGAAGTGTTTGTTTAGGAGGTATTTAAATTAGAAAGTGTAAGAATTAGGCTGCGTTAGCGCCTATCGAAATTTGAACGCAATGAATTAGGGATCATAACAGTATCTGGGGTGGAAAGTGACGATTCGCATTAAAAGATAGTTTGGTTATATCATTGAATTGAGCTGATAATGAATTTAGAAATTGGCCACCGTAAGGAGCCAACTCAGTTGATTAGCAGCAAATCATTTCGTAATATACCCACCCACGCGACACAGGAACACGGATTCTAGAGAAACCCATGCACCCCCTTGACTCGCATTACAGTTTCAGTCCGAGATAGAACGTGAAACAAATATATTGAAATTTATTTCAAACTCTCCGAGTTTCGTTTCAACGTGACCAATCTTTCCTTAGTCTACATTTTTTGTAGAAGAAAACGGTAAGGTAATAAATTGAAAAATGATGCAAAAGTTGATCTGGGGCACCCAGGCGCTATCAATTATCATGAACAAGTTTTCCAGCTTTCACATAATGGTTTGAGGAAAAAAAAAACCATTTTCAAGAAACTCTCTTTTGCATTCAGTTTCTTACTCATTTCTGTGACTTATGAAAAAGAGTTTACAGAGCTTTCTGAACGGGATTTTTTTTTTTAGTTAGGATCCAAAGATAAGTAAGTCAAAGAAAACAAAGCCAACGAAAACGAACGGTATTGAAAACGGAAAAACTAGACAAGCCAAACAAAATCAAGGCCAACATGACAATGTCAAAAGCTCACCATTTATGGTAACTGCCGCTTTGATGCTACCTGTCGCATGCGTTGCCATCCTCTACGTCATCAATCAACCCCCACTGATTAAGCCATCAATCAACAATAAATCAAGCAATCCCCTGTCATCGGAAGTCAGTGGATGGCAGCAAGCGAGCGTGGAGGAGAAAATAAAATACAGTACGAATTTGTATACGATTGAAAGAAGTCATGCATCAATTCTGACTTTTGAAGAATTTGAACAGGTTTACAGGTATAAGAAACCCTTAATTGTGCATTTTAGCAACGGCGCAGCTGATTGGACAGATCCAGTGAAATGGACTAAAGCCAGTTTGCGGAAGTCGTACAGTCAGTGGTCCATTCTGAGTGGAACATCAGAGGACATCGCACGAAGAGGAAAGAATGGATCGGAGACACACAGACATCCTTTGAAGAATATTTGGAGATTATGCACAGAAAGAAATATAGCGATGAACCCATGTTAGTTAAGGAACAGTTATGACTTATTGCCGGGGGAGGTGGTTTGAAGGATTTGGGGGGGGAATCACATGGTTTTCAGGGGGACGAAGGGGGGTAAGTCTTCTGTAAAAAGACTGTTAAGGGGGGATTATTGACTGTCAGTGAGGGGGGGTCATAAGAACACTCCAGAGACTTGGGGGGATCAAGTAAATTTTATCGTGACATAACCAAATTTCCCCATCCCCTCCCCTCCACGTAGTGATCAGTTTATAATTCAAAAGAGTGTGATGGTTACGATTGAATTCTTTACTATTTTAAATGTAATAATTTTTTAATAGATCACCAAAGGTTCGTAATTTTCCTTCCTTTTAATTGTGGAAACGCGAAGCATGCGAACCGCGGCTATTTCGGGATACGATATTTAAATGCCGTGGTGTTTTCTCGGCCTCAGGACTCTGGGGGGAGCATGTATCTTATTAGGGATTTCGGACGCATTGTCAAACATGGTGGCTTAATTGGAGAGGACTTTGGTGGGGACGAGGAACAATTCTGTTTCTTAGAATCACTGGATCATTGACTCTTTCAAAGCAATAATTGCATATTCTAATTATATACTACTAAGTATACCCCCGAGTTCAACATAGCGTCATTTTGATTCAATTTAGCACTATTGAGGCCCATTTTTGATCTTCGTTTAGGTACGTCTTCGACAGATGTTTTTACAGCGATAGTGACCTACCACAGAGTATCAAACTACCACCGTATTTCAACATAAAGGTAATCAGAAATACTTTCGGGCCTTTCGCGAGGAGAAAACCAGAGGCGAAACGCGGAATAGGGATTCCAGGAGCAAATCTGCTGTCATTTTTACAGGTTACTAGAATATGAACTTTATAAACTATGAGGCTCGTGGGCGAAAAAGTTTTGTTTTGGGGGGAGGGGGGGGGGCGGGGTCGAACTTGCTCTGGTGGGGTGAGCTTGTGTGCCGAAGAAAATTTGCTGTGCAGGGGCGAACTTTCTGTTGAAGAGCAAAGTCGCTGTGATGGGGAAAACTTGTTGTGGTAGGGCGAACTTGTAAACGGCCTCCAAGGGACAGATCTCCCTAAATGTAGAAATAGCTGTTTAGAACCAAATCCATTTTCTAGGATGGTGAAGATTCAAGTATTTTTTTCCTTGGCGGTTCTGGTTCTGGAGTAAGTTTTCATAAGCTTGCTGATGCATGGAATGGAGTTATTTTCGGACGAAAACGTTGGTTTCTATATCCACCTCAGAAAACGCCACCAGGTGGTAAGTAAAAGTCAACACCACGCGGGCCTTATCCCCAAAGCTTCAGTTAAATCTCTTTTTTTAACATTTTTAAGTCTTTGACTAACCAACCACATATAGCAATGGTAGGACATTTTCAAGTTTCCCTTTTTATTTTCTATCGATCGACAATAAGTCAAGGTTCATAGACTGATCCGCTTTAAAAAAGGCGAAAGCATGCAATATTGGGATGCAATTCACCTTGCCCATTTTGCTCACTAGCGGAGCCCCATCACAATTAAATATCGAATATCGATTTGACACTCGCGTAAACAACACAAAAAACGATATAAAGTATATATGTTCTTCCCTGCTAAATATATTTTTGTACCTTGCGGGCCACACCCAGAATTCTATCAGCTTAACATTTTACTTAAGACTTGATTTTGTCTTAAGTTCCTATTCCCTTCAAACTCTCGCACAAAGAACAGTTGGCATCATACTTCCCTCGATTCAGAAAGAATGTTATTGCTTTTTTAGGTGTTTGGCCAAGTTTTTCTCAAGTTGACTGGATTAACAACGTTTATCCCAACTTGCCACCAGAAGATAACCACTCGAGTGTGTTCAACAGGAGGGTGAAATTCTCTACCTGGTAAGTTACATTTCTCTCCTTTTTCAACTGTCTATCAAAATCTTCACTTGAATTTGTACGCTTTCTAACTTTAAATTAAATTTATGATCCCTCATCCTCTGCTTGCTAAACTAAGAGGATTCCCTGCTTTTCCACATGCTAAAATCGGCCACGCCGAACTCAGTGCGTATATAAGATACCTCCCAGAGTTCTGCATGGGACGCAAACATCAATTCTTTCCTTTTGATGTTTGCTAGTCACGCAACGAACTTTGACGAAAAGGAGGGACCGCCCACAGTCTATTTTGTAAGTCTCATTAATATCATTTCCTCTTTTGTAGCCCGAGTCATATTACCACGGTACAGTGAACATAGGCGACACAATGGCCATCGGAATACAAAAATACAACGCTGCTACAAAAATAGAGAAGTTGTTTTACAAATGCACGTATTGCATACAATATCAATGTCAGTGTGTGATCAACTGCGCACCCACCCCTCCCCTAATCTTACAACAGTCGAATGATAACAAGTTAGGGTTAATGTTGGATTAAGGGAGGGGTAGTTAAGCTGTTGCTCAGATACTGAAATTAATCATCTTCTTTTAACTTTGCGAGTCAGCAAACAGCGCTGAAACTGTAACATGTGTTGTAGTAGCCTCGTACCCAGACCATCCACGGCCAAGCATTTGCAAGTCCTCCACATATCAGTCACACGGTAGGATCTGGTCAAGAGATTAGCGTTGTATATCTGTTGCATTAATGGTAAACGCGGGGAATTTCAAAGTATCTTTATCATCTGTAGCATTATGCGCAAGAGTTCTAAGCTAAATTTATCATCTGTAACACGTAACTTCACTAACTTCAGTAATACGCTTAACAGTTCTAACGTGAGTTCAGTATCTCTAACATCATGCGCAAACATTTTAACGTGAAATTACCATCGGTAAAATTGTGCGCCACACTGTGACGTGAGACCACTGTCGATGGCATCTTCATGATCCAAAACGTTTACCCCACTAACTGGAACTCTTCGTATAACAATTTCAACATATTTCAGTCGGTTATAAGGACAAAAGCAGAGGCATTTCCTTTCTTTCAACTATCTAATGCTTCACTATGAAGATATATTTCTTACGCTTATTACTGTCTTTAAGAGAAAATCGTTGGGCGATTAGCTCTCTCTTGACTTGCAGATCCAGCTCAGTGGCTATTTTTTGGAATAATTTTTATTTCTCTTATTACCATTTTTGTCTTTAACAGTGGGAAAAGGAAGAGGAAAAGACCTTGAAATTTTAAAGGAGTTAATTATCAAATATGTTACCAGGTATTTCAAGAGTTCGCTAGTTACCTCGTTTTAAGCCGATTTCAAAGGTGAAATTGTTTTTCTTACAGAGAGTTAGTACCGAAGTCCTTCATAAACTTGCTCACCAATACTTCACAGCAGGAAATTTTCGACAGGCGATCTAGGTTTGTAGTATCCAGTAGTAAACGCTTTTAAATTTAAGGATGATGCTCTTGCTTTGGTTGAAGGGGGACAAAAAAAGGGGTACCTAAGCCATAAACTGAATTTGTCAAGAGGTGGAGGCGTGGAATGTGCAGTTCGTGTCGAGCACTAAGGGCACTGTTAAGAATATGGCCAAGAAAAAGTGTTTTTCAAATATTCTTGATAAAGAGTATCGTGTCAATTTTTTTGAGTGGCCTGTGACAAGGCGATCTAGTTCTTTTGTGCCATACCTACCTCTTGCTAACCGAGACCGATGCCCGCTTTAATACGAAAAAACAAGGTTGTGTAGCTTGCAGCACGGACCCAAAAACAAGGTTAGTAAGATATTTAGGTCATATCTCTGGTTTCAAACACTTTGGAAAATTTCATTTCAAAAAAACTTTCGAATTTAGCGGTCTGTATATATATCTTAGTAACCAAGCGCGAGGGCCGTACTAGGAGAATATCGGCCCGAGGTCTGATAGTATGGACCGAGCGCAGCGAGGTCCGTACAAAAAAGACCGAGGGCCGATATTCTTCCAGTACGGTCCCGAGCAAGCTTGGTTAATAAGAGATTCATTATACGACTGAAGTTCAAAGGGACATAAGTGCGATATCATTCGGGACCATTCGGGACAGTGCCCGGTCCAATACTGAGAGAATATTGACCGGCAATAGAGCATTTTGATTGGTTGATTTTAGTTATTTGCCCTCTGACTACCCGAAAGCAGTGAACAGCGGGCGCATTTCTCAAAATTGTTTTATGTCTTCATCGCAATACAAGAATTTTTGAGATTTGTATTTCCTTTTTCTAATGGAAACTGTCTTTATTTGTGGCGGTAAATTTGAGATCGAAGTAGGTGGTTCGCACGTTACCTCATGCCACCATGCTGGTGGAAGTAAACAAAAGATATCTCATTAGCTCCTTTTGTTCGTCTACCATCATTTAAATTTGACCCGCACACGTCAACGGTGAGTTACAAATGAGCCTAGGTCTTCCTAAGGAAGACTTCCTTATATAGCGCGCCTTCGATCGTGTTTTTAAGTGGCTGGCTGTATCTTAATTAGTGGTTCATAATAATGTAAAAACCTCTTATCTCAATGACAGCCCAGAAATGAGGCTTAGTCTCAGGTCTATGCGAATTGCCGTGAAGACCAAAGCACCAGGTGCATGCGACGGCGTAAGTACTGGTACAGCATTACGTCATAGCAAGTATATGGGCAACTCGTGATTGAAATATTACAATTTCAAAATAAAAATGCCCCGCCAAGATAAAGCTGTATACCAAACACTTGACAAATGCAATCGAAAGTACTTGACATAACTCGTGAACAGCTGGTAAAATCAAGTGCAGAAGTAAAAATATCTATTAAATTGGAAAAAATTACGATTAAACGAGATTTAAATAAATGGAATATTTTTAAGAAGTATTTTAGTTTAGGAAAGTCACTGTTTGTTTCCCAAAATCGCTAAGTTTACTTTGTTAGATAAATGGTTTTTCTTCATATGGAGCTTATAAAAAGCTGTATATTTTAGCCAGGATTTCTATTTGTTTAAGTTTAAAAGTGCGTTAAGTATTTTCAAAGAGTTAACTTCTAGAGCTTCAAGAGAAAAGAAACGCCGAGGAGTGTAGCAAATTGGGTGGGGATTGAATTCCCGGGAAAATGCAACAGGTTTACATGGCGGGGGTTTGTTTTGTAAAGTTAGTGACGCGATAGTGTTAAAAGGCAACAAAATGTTTGGTCTCGCAACTCGAAAAAAAATGCCAATCACAGATTTGACGATTACTTTTCTTTACTATTCCCGCGGAACTCAAGAGCTGGTACAAAAAAACCCGCCAAGTGTAATGTTTAGAAAAAAAAATTGGCTTGAAAAGGTTAATCAACAGTTTGACATTGTAAACTTGTGTTCACGCGCCAACATTTTATAATCTTATGCAGAGAGAAAGAACAGGTGGGACGATATAAACCCCATGCAGAAAGCTAAATATCACGATCTGATTGGTCGACGGCCTAAACGGGTTGTCATTTTTCGAACGTTGACAAGCATTACCATAGGAACCAGCTAACTGAACGCGTTATAAATACTTTATGTCACTTCGCGCGTGGCCAGTTGAAAGCATAGCGAGGTTGTTTGGTTATAAACAACGTTACATGTCGTGGAGGAGTATAGTCGAGTGTTTTCAAGCTCGTAGAAGTGCTCATTGTTAGTTTAAATTTTGAGAATGGCAGACGCTGAGGAAACCCCGCCTGAGGCACCGGCGGAAGGTGAGCAGCCTGCGGAAGAATCTGCCGCACCAACCGAGGAAGGAGGAGAAAAACCTGCGGAGGAGAATGCAAACGAAGGTGGCACCCAGGATGGAGAAGGAGGCGAGAAAGATGCGGCCAAAGAAGGCGAAGGGGAAGCGGAGGAGAAAAAAGACCCCGAGAAAGCGGCTGATAGTGGGTCGGAGAAGAAAGACGAAGAGAAAAAAATCGAAGAAGAAGAACAAGGTTGTTGTTGTGTAATAGTTTAACCATCACTGAACTCACGAATACATTTATTGGTTTTCGAATTGTTAGTTACTGGTGAAGACTCAAGAGACATTGTGCAGGAATCAAAAAAGTTTACAAAATTTTGCTTCAATAAGAAGACAGCGTTGGAACATATTTTTATGGTCTCGGATGCGCAAAGTAGGAGGTGAAGAAACTTTGCATAGATGATAAATTATATTTTCTGGTGAGAGCCTCGTATAAGGCTTCCAGAGTAACGAGTGGAAATTTTAATTGAAATTTAAGGAAGATTTTTTTCGCTGATGCTCTCTTGGAAATGTTTTATCATCACTTGCGTAGAATATTCAACATTTTAGGGCGAGAATATTACGAATATTTGTAAATTTTGATGAGGTTTTAGTTTTCTATCGGCCACACCCTGAATTAACAAATGAGTACAACATATATATAAAAAATGGGGTCTCTTTAATTCTTCTCAAATATGATGTAAGATATAAGCTATGTTTTCTATCGAACTTGACAGCAGTTGAACACATCGTAAACTTATCGCCTTGTGTAGCCCGTAAAAGATATATTGGCTAAAACGTTTAGTTTTTTTTACAAGGCAGACATATGCTTTCCCAGTTATGATATAAATAAGTACCTGCTGACAGACATATATGTAGTTTTGTAGAAACAATAGGTTCTTTTTTTGCCTAATTTTTTACAATTTAATTTTAATTGGTAAAATGAAAATGGTCGATATTTAAGAACGGAAGGGTGTGCACCACAAGTCCAGGTTTTTTTTTTTGAAGAAAAGATTGTTGAGTTAATTTAGTTTTACGGGTAGAAATAAAAGTTTAATGAGCAGAATTTTCAAATGTTGTCAATTTGTCATCTTTTGGCGTTGAATGTAACTCCTGTCAGAGTTACGGACGCGATGATATATGCGTATTCTTTAAAAATCTTTTTATTTTCACTGTATCAAATTTGTAATGAACTCCTGGTTTAGTTTCAGAAGTTAACACTGACTGATACTAAATTAGGAACTACTTCAGCCACCTGCCAGTTAAGTGAAGTGACAAAAACAGACTTCGAAACGTAGTTGACCATTAAAGAGCCATCAATAGACTATTTGGTTATGTAGTGTTAATCGTTAGCCACGCACGCGCAGGCTTACAAGACTTTAGGTATATTCAAACCAGTCCTCTGCATTGACGTATTACGCCACGGTGGAAATTCCACCACAAAACCCGCGATAGAAAGTGCTAGTTGGTACTATTTCTTCTCTAGATTGCTGCATTAACAAATGTAAAGAAGTTTTTCAAAGAAATGGTGATATAAATATACAATAAATTTCTCGAGAGTCCCGGTAACTTAACGGGCCAGCTAAAGCCATGTTTTACAATCAAATAAATTAATTCAAAGGATTGGAAAGCAGGTTCTGGCACCCAAAACAGCCCATTTTGTCTCTTTAGCGAATAGTTTTATTGTATCATTTTCAAACTTTTGAAATCCCCACCTTGAATGAAAACAGAACAGCTCTACGAGCCCGTTAAGTTACAGGGACTTTCGAGAAACGGGCACCCGGGCTGGAATTGATTCCTTACAAGCTAACAATTTCTTCTTACCCACTCCACCCATCTAAGAACGCTGACGTCATTGGCGGGAAGCCAGCGAATGACGTCTCGCTTACGCAAGTAAAACGGACATTTTCAGTTTCGCCAGAAATTCACTTTATTTTCTTTTGTCAATATGGCTTAGATCGTTTATTTTAAATCAGTTATTCGTAAAATGCTTCTTTCTCGACGACTAGCAACGATTTTCATCATTGTCGTACTTTTAGATCCTAGCCAAATCGAAAGCGAAGGACATCGGAGAACTCGAGGTAAGTTTAAACTGAATTTTCAAACTGCTTAATAATAATAATCTTTAAATCAGTTTAGATTTTCACTTTGCAGCGAACTATTTTCAAATTCTCTACTCTTCCATGACATATAACGTTGTCTTCAACGTCGCTATGCTTTCCAATTTCAGTTTTGTTGTAAGTTTTGTGTCACATTGATTGTCATGATTTAATAGAGCAACAAACGAGAAACCAATTCTTCCCCATCTTGTCTAGCAACTTTGTATTCAAAAAGCAGTTTGATTACTTACTTTCTACTTTCTGTCAATCTACGTTTTGAAGTCACAGCTTCCTGACTAACGGTTACCTGTCTTTTTTTTTCTCGATTTCTCTGATATTCAATCTACGAAGGGCTCGAGCGATATCACAGTTGAGGCCTCTTTGTAATGACTGCAGCGAAATTTAATTCAACATAAATGTAGAAACAGTCAAATATCTTGACATACCCTCTGGCGTTGGTTAGTTGCAAAAAACTGAAACAAGCTAAAGTAGAGCTTTACTTATGTTAATGAAGTATTAGGAAGATTTTATCGTCTGAAGAATCGGTGTTTATTTCGGTTCACTTTGAAAACGGTTTCGACTTTAAAACTGCTACAAAACCTGAAAGTATTGCTGCTTATCATCATTGCAGTTTTCAATCATGTAAGGAAAGTGTTTTTGCGAGGTAACTTTTCTTGACGAAAAGCTACACAGTTAGAAGTCCATATTCAAACAAAATAAATGCTTGTAAGAATGTTTTCCAAAATAATGATCTATCTATTTAGTATTAGATATTTTATAGCATCGATCTTCCTCCAGATTTATTAGCCAAATTGTTGCAACATCGTGGCGTATTTCGATCGAGAGTCGTGAAATAAAAACGAAGGTTCAAGCTCCAAACCGGACCAACATTTAGGTTCTTAAAATAGATAAGGAGAATGGGCTTCCTTTGTTATGACATCCGCAAATAGTTTGATAATCCAGTCTTCTCGGATAAGGACGATGAAGGGTAAACCCCGTCCTCTGCACTTTCTCTGTACTGATTTAGGGGACGTTTAAGGACTCATGTACTTCTCACAAAGAGAAGGGAAAGTAGCTCCTGGTGTTATGGCCTGGCCTTGTTATTGTTTATAAAGCTTCTCATTTAAACCAGCTCAAAAATTGAACTGGGCCAGCCTGCCTAAATATCGCATAAAAATTAGAAAAGGAAAATGACGCTAACAGCCTTTGAGAAATTGAGTCAATTTTGCCCGGCGCGGAAAAACGTGTATGACCAAGTCGCAATTATTTTTAGTCCTACATCTGATTGGTAGAGCCGGTGGTTTGAACTTTCGTGACAAATTACAGGTGAAATAAACAAGAAAAGCTATGTAATTCTGGATTATTTGCAACACTAATTTGTAGACCCCTCAAAAAGGCATCTTACGAAAATGTGTATTCTTACAAATCTTTTGGTAAAACAGATCCCGACAACGGAGACCTCCTGACAGACATACAACGACAGAAAGCTCGACCCAACAGAGAAGACAAGCTTAAGAACAATGCAGTTGCCTCTCTTGAGTATGCGCAGCAACACCACCTACAAGAACCACATGTAAAAGGAAAATCGGTTGTACATGATGCTGAGGAACCAGGCCAGGAAGTCAAAGAACACGACGCGAGTGGGAAAGAAATTGACAGCGGTACCAAAAGAGATGAGGAGAATCTTGCTGAGGTATCGGAGAGTCATTTAGGAGACGACGAGGAAGAGGGAGAGGGTCGTTCGGGCGATGAGAGCCAAATTGATGTTCGAGAAGTTCACTCGCTGGAAGATTCGAGATTGAAAATTGGCAAACGTATTGATCAACACAAGAATGAAGGTGATGAGCTCGGTTACATCACGGATGAACACGGTATTTATCACGAAGGAAATGACGAGGAATCACGTTCCGGCGAACGAGGTCGCCATCACATGCACATTAAAAAGCTGGACGTGCTCAAAGGGGCTGAGCGCTCAAGGAAACCGCATGATGAGCGCGTGGAGGGCCAAATTAAAAAGAAGCTCGCGGATGAACAGAACGAGAGTGAACAGTCTGGAAAAGAGGTTTACGTGGAAAATGATTTGTCAACAGACGTTGAATTGGAGGAGGGCGAGGCAAGCTTGCTCTCCCAAGACGAGGATGATCCATCTGGAGCCAGAGACCTACCAGGGGGGAATGATGGCGAGGAAATACCACAAAAGAAAAACAATGGCAATGAAAAGGAGCAAAATCAAGAGGAAAACTTTGGGGACTACAAGAGTGAGGATTTAAATTCTGAAAAAAATAAAGTTGGTATGAAAGGTGCTAAGGACAAGATGAAAGGGGTACTGGAAGAAAGAAAAAAGGATCCAGACTCGAAAGGAAAAGAGCAGAAAGCTCACGGAAATAACAACAAAAGAAAACAAACAAATATTAATAAAGCCGAAAAAAAGGAAACTCAGCAGCTTGGTAAACCCTCGCCTGGTAAAAAAGGAAAAGTTTTAGACGAAAAAAGAATTTCACAGAACTACCAGAAGCTCAAAGTTCAAGCAGAAATCCATCTCTCTCACGAGAAGAAAAACCCCTCTCCTCATGGAAAAACCAACAAAAAGGCAAAATCCAGACCATCAAATGCTTATAGAGACCGTAAAAACCAGAAAACCAGAAACGATGAATCCAAATCACAACCCGCTAGGCGACTCCTTGGTGCAGGTGACTTCTACATTGATGAGAGCAACGAACCCGAAAAGAAAGCGATTCCTGTGGAAATAGACGAGGGAATCAATGATGGCCAATATACCGGTGGAAAGAATCAAAAGCTGAAGAAACGCGCAGAAGATGAATACGGTCAAAATTTCAGGAGGGGGAACTCCAGGCACTTGCTGCAATTTACTAACGAAAGCGATTTTTCAAAGCTTCTTCCAGGTTTGTCTAAATTAATCAGTAAACGTTCTAATATGTCTTGGGGGGGAAGAGGTCAGGAGACATATTTAGACCTCCCTGAGAGGCAAAATTTGAGCCGATACATTTCTAGTCGCGACTTGTGCCTAAAAGTTGAATGAAACTGCACTCCATAACGACACAAAGATTTAAAATTGCCTCTTCTGTGGTAATAGCAACTGATACGTAAATCAAAAACTCGACAATACACTCTCAATCAAGTGAAAGACACGAGATCTTTGTTTGCCCAACTCTTAGCCTTTTACAGGGGGGGAGTTTGGAGGATTTTGGTTGTGTCACGGCGAGGTTTATCTGACCTCCCCCACCCCCCAAGAAGGCTATATAATATTGCTATGTTTCTCCCTTGTTGGTAGTTAATTGGCAGTCCAGTTTGTATAGTTCCCCTTCATACTCTGTTGGCGACGACTCATCCCCCCTCCATTCCCCCCTGAAAACCATTTGAATCCCCAAAAAATCGTCCTCTCCCCCTCCCCAGCAATAAAAAAAAATGACTGTTCCCCTTTAGACCCCAATTCCGTGCTAATCATAGTCTCATTTCTCCTTTAGCGCTCCCCCCCATGGTTTGTATTCATCCTTTTCTCCATCATGGGATAAAAGAAGACGCAATTATCTACCTCAGATCTGAATGCCGCCTGTGCCATTGTAAGCTGGGTCAGTTGATCTGCAACAGGAAGCCGAATCACTGTGATAAGCACCTCAGAAAGCATTGCATTATGACGAATGGACACCTGGCGGACGGAGAAAGGCATTCTGATGGCTGCAATAACTGCATATGTCGTAACGGTAAGTAATAACAAGAGGGACTTAAGAGTTGTTAACCTGAACTGATTGTGGAAATTTTCACTCGCCGCCCGAAAGAAATTCTTTGCGTTTGAACTGCGACAAATGTTGAGGATAGAGTAAGTAAAGCGGTATTAGGAACATGATTAAAAGTTGAGAGAGAAAGCTATCCAGATCCCCTCTTGGTCGAATGAAAGTGGCAGGAAGTGGATGCGGGTGGTTAAAGACCGTCTTATCCACTTCCGGTATGGGGTAAATAGCTCCTATGCCCCTCGTGAGATCAATAAGGGAAAAAAAATTATTCTAAGGCGCCTAGTTATCAACCTTTTCCCCACAAGTCTTGTTCCCTTGGATACCCTCTACGTGCATGGACGTTACTAAGGATATATAGTCCTTGGGTGCAAGGGATCCTGGATCAAAATAATAACTAAAACAACCTGTCATGCCCTTCCCCCCAATGCCAATTACGGGCCATTGCGATAACAATCCAGTACCCCTCCCCCCGCCGCTGCCCATTGCGAAATTGTCCTTACGCCCCAACTTGCCACGATTTACCGAATGTACTGCTCAATTGTTCAACCGTTTCACATTTTAGGCGAGTTGCTGTGTACACGTCTTCGGTGTTTTTCCTCGGGCTACAACTATACAAATTACGGGATGCTTTTCGGTGAGCAATACATTCCTGAGGACCCTCAAAAGGCGAGAATGGATGAACGGCTCGTCAGAGGCAAGGATCCTTGTATGGAGTGCGATGATGAACCTGTAGAACCTGTCTGTGGACCCAACTGGAAAACGTACCGTTCAATGTGCCACGCCGTAAGATGTGGTGGGTTTTCAGTGGAGGATGTGAAAGGGGGAAAGTGCGGGGACTTGGTAAGTACTTTGTTGCGTAGCAGGGTCAGTAGTCGTTTCCAAACTGAGCCTCGGTTTTCAACAACAAAAAGCATCTCTACATTTTTCTAAAACTTAAGCGAAGTCTACTGAGTCTTAGAGTCTTTAACAAAATGCACCTAGTCTAAGCTGCTCTTTTGTGAAAAAGCCCACATTTCTCCATTTGACATGACTTTTTTCTTGTCAACAAAAAGTCATTTTTGAATTAAATATGTGGTCAATTCGTCCAATACAAACTAGATTTGAATGAGAAGATGAGGACGGAAATTTTGTCGTATAACTTGAATCTAATCAAGATAGGTTGAAGCTTTCTTGGTCTAGTTCGTACATTCAGCAAACAGTTAGAAGCAAAAATGTTCTCAAAGCTCAATTCTTATTTTTTTTTTTTTTCAGTTCCCTTGCAACAACATCAAGTGTGGAGAGCATCAGATTTGTGTTGCAGACAATAGAGGACCGTGTCTGACGAGTACCGACCGAGATGGAAACATCATCGAGTGCCCACAACATCAATGTGGTAAAAAAAATATGTGATTGTCATTATAATATATGAAAACAATATTTAGATGTTACTTTGTATTTAGCATTGTTTTATCTAGAGTCTGATGTGCCAATTCGAGCAATAAGCCTGCTGCAGGAATCAATCATGCGCAAATGGACTAATTTCAGCAAGCCCCGCGCTAATTTCCCGCGAGAAACTTCAGAGGATAATATATTAGAAATGCAATAGTTATGAAAACAAATTGAAACGTTCATAGTAATCTGTAAAAGGAAAAAAAAGCAGAGTAATGGAAAGTTCTAATACAGCAGAGAATTCCTTTTCTTTTTGATAACAATTTTTATATCACTCGTTCGGCCCCGCTCACGCAGTCCCATAGAAAACCACAGTGAAAGCTGATGTACAGATTATTTTGACTTTAACTTTAGAATTTGGCAATTTTCTTCGAAATTCAGAGAATGTACTATTAGTCTTGCTACAGTTTCCTGCTTTTCTCAGTCTCTATCAGAGTAAACTGCATTACAGCCCCGAAGGAAATTATATGTGGTGAAAACAACAAGATCTACATGAACAAGTGCTCTATGTTCACCAATGGTATATCCTTGGCTTATTACGGACAGTGTAAATTGGAGTGTTACGTCAATAATGTAAAGGTGAGTTGGTTTAACGAACTGAGCGCGTTACAACTTGCACGAGTCATGTTTTTATATCACGCATACCTTTTACAGAAAAGGACCACGCCTGTTGTTCAAGCCCATTTCGCCTGGGTGTAGAAAAAACAAACTAATCACCACGGAAGGAGAGAAATATCTCAAGAAGCAAATGAGAAAGCAAAATGAAAACAGGCAGACTGCTATGGAAAGCCATACTGGTCAAAAGTGGTCGAGAAATATTTTATTTAGTTTTGCGCAAAAACGCCCGCTGACCAGCATACGGGCATCTAATTACTCGATTGGCAAAAAAATTCTCGACTGATCAAAACAATTCTCGATAGACAAAAAATTTTCAACTTGTAGAAATATTGTTTAACCGACGAAAAAGTTTTCTCGATCCTTTACAATATTTCTGGACTATCACAAATATTTCTCGTCGGACAGAATTATTCCTCGACGGATGAAAAAGTTTTCTCGATCGTCAAAAATATTTCTGGACCATCGAAAATATTTCTTGAAAGACAAAATTATTTCTTAGCCAGCAAAATATTTCTCGACCAATTTTGTCCGGCACGGCTTTCCATCGCGAAGTAAAGTAAATCAAAGTAATCCCGGATCACTTCCGACACTAGACTGAACATTCTTCTAACCAAGCCACGAATGGTTGAAGTCTTGCTGCTGATTGGTTAAAAAAACGACGCAGGTCATCTCGACCAAACACAGAGCTAAGTAAAGCAAAACTGATACAATACCATACTGCTTTCAACGTTCTAATAAAGTATTTGTACGTGCTTTTCTTCCCAGATGTGCGGTGTGGATGGTGTGACATTCAAGAGCGCCTGCCACGCTGCTGTACACGACAACTATGTAGATTACCCTGGACAGTGTGACGACGTGGATCCGAAGTATAACATCGATTTTAACAGTAAACTTTTCCGTGAATATGTAAATCCTCGTTGTAAAACTGTTGAGGAACTCGGTAAATGTCCTCCAGTGGCCTGTCAGAATTATGTCATTCCTGAAGGGAGTTGCTGCCCCGTGTGCGGTAAGAATTAAGGTCAAAAGCTAAATTGAAACGATTTGAGAGTTGGTAATATAATCAAACAATGACGAGTCAAGGCAAACGCATGGCAATAAAGGCAGGAAAATGCGTGAGCCTACGTTGCAGTTGGCTTCCGTTCAGCATCTGATGGGTTTAGAAGTTTGCACAGTTTTCAAAATCAATCGCAGAAAACGTGCGTAGAACAATTGGAAGGTAACTCTTGTTCACGTCAAAAGAGCTACCTTTCTTAAAAATTAGGTCAACAACATTTCATTAGGTGAAAAAGAAAAAAAGAAATCGTTACAATTACCCACCTCAAGACCACAGATCAATTTAGCCTATAAAATGTGGAAAAGACGAGAAACTCGCACCTTCTTCTATACTATTCGATTGTAAAACAGCCAATTGGAATTTGGTCACTTCCATTTTAAACACTCCAGGCAGTTTGCTTTTTTTCCTATACTCTCATTGACACCTACCGCATGCCGTTTAGTGATGACTTACCACCGTGGTTACATTAGTTTTAGTTTTCCAATAAAAAAAGTGTTGTCCAACACGAAGACTGCCAGATCTGTATTTCCATGCTGGCAGTAAAAAAATCAAGGACAGATACGTTAAAAAATGGGGTATTGTACCTTGATTTGAGAGTAAATCCATATGTGAGCGGGTTTTCTTTCCTCTTTGTAGGCACATCCATTAGCATTCGACTAGACACCGCAGTGCGAGATATAGCTGTGAACGACAAAGTCCAACCACTAAAAGATCTCAACCGGGTCGACGTCATCTTAATTGAGCTAAAAAATCAGTCCGACCGGTTTGGTGGGTTTAACAAGTGTCACCTGACCGCGGATCTCGTGGACACCCATGACATTTCAGTGGTGTTTGAACCAATCAAATCACAGGAGTATGACGCATGCAAGGAGGTGGCGGATGCAATCGTCGCTTTCATCAATTCTCCCGCCAAAAGTGACCTGGAGCCCGCCAAAGCGATACTTGCAGCCGCTGTCCTGAAGGATCACTCACCGATATCATCGTTACCAAGAGCTGAGTTTATGATGGCGAAACGGAGGAAAAAAAGGCATGGACATCATGAGCACGAGCCATTTTACAACGCAAGTGATTTTAATGAAGGAAATCGGATTCGCGTTCAACTCAACCATCTTCTCTTCCTGGCGTTTTCCAGTCTGTTCTGCTCAACAAATCTAATCCCAAATACTAAGCTGATTTAATCTTGATGTCTGAGAACACTGAACGTAACAAATATCTTCCATTTAAGGGAGATGAAAAATGCTTTCGATAGGCGCAATTTTTCTTCTATTCTCGGCAAACGGAAAACGGTAAAAAAACTCATGTCTTTCTTTGAACCTTTCTTCTTCACTGATGTTCGCTAGCTATGAATAAACCCTTGTATTTTCAGTTTCTATAAATAAAATCTTGCAGCACAATGGGTATAATTTCACCATATCATCCCAGAGATAGGAGAGGTCTTTGTTTTTAAACGAAGCAAAACGGAAACGTCTCGACGGGGCATCGTCCCCTTCATCCACAACAAATAAGGATCTGAAGTTGATTCGCGCGTGAAAAATATTTCGGGTTAAAAAAAAACATATACAGCAATTATGAAAAACAGTTGGCGCAAAGATGATCTTAAGTTAAAAAACCTTACAAACTTTGACTAGATGATTGAATATCCCTTTGTTTTTTAATTTTGAATTTGTTTTGTTTTTGTTGCTGTCTTTGTTGTTGTTGTTATTGTTGTTGTTGTTGTTGTTTTCATAAGTCTGGAAGCTCACTTAAACACTCCATTACGATGGACTCGTCCTGTTCATTTCGTGAATCCCCCGAACAACCCTCATCTTCCTCTTGAAAATCTTGTGGAATGTACATCATTTCTACATGGCCATTGCCACGCTTACAATAATGGCATGGTGCCACCTTACGAAATGCCATACAGTGAAGATGGGTGTGTTTCTCGTACTTCCATCGGACAAATCCTAAAGACTCGATCCCAGCCTTCCAAGACTTCATCATGGCCGCGTTCTTGTTTTGATGGCTTGAGTCGGGTGTAATAATGAGAAGAAGCCCATTTGGTCGTAACAGTTGATGTGCTTTGCGACAACAAGTCCATCTTTGCACAGCAGAAGGGAAGTATGAGAGCAAAAGGGAAAACACAATGACGTGGAATAGCTCAGAAGGAAGAGTCTTCAACTGTTTTTCTTCACTTAAATAGCTTTTTAAATGCAGTATTTCAGCTCTCTCTCTAATAAAATCTCTCTTTAAGTATTCGTTATCACAGTTTACATTCAGTTTGTCGGATTGAAGTGAAGTTTCATTGCTTTCCCCTCCAACACTTGTTACGTACACATCATTTAATTCTAAAAGATCCCTTGCCAAGTGTTGTGGTTCTGAGTCATTGTCTTCCCTTTGATCACAGACTCCACAAGCACATATGTTTTGTTTCATAGGAGGCAAATCTTGTATCTCCAGATTGAGAAAGTCACATTTGTAAACCATCTGTGAGATACCAAAAACAAAGAATACATTTTAAATTTAAAATTCTTAAATTTTGCAAAAACACTATTTTATTGAAAAAGGTTAATTGATAGGTCATTGATGAGGGACAGAAAAAATTTCTTGGTGCCAAATCAAATTTACTTGCTTCTAGAGTAAACTTATACTTAGAACACTAGTTTTTTTAGCCACTTCTAGAGGGTAGATTAGGAAAATTGTACAATTTTAGCATCATCAAATGGAATAGCAACTTTAAAATTTTTCTCAACAACAAAAATAACAGGTCACTCACTGAATCTGCCGGTTGCAAGTCAATAGCTATTGGGAAAACATCTTCATAAACAGCAAATGGATTAAAACAACTTCCAACATCAAGGAGAAGTAATTTTTCATGGACTGAAGGATATCTGGGGATAAATCATATTTAAAAAAAAAAATAAAGGAATACATTTTGAGGAGTTTAAACTTTTCTTTTATTCTGTTATTGCAGTCCATTTTTTAACCTTATTCCTGGGTTGCTACTTAATTAAGTCATTTGCATCCCATATGTATGTGTTAGTGTAGTGTGATTGTCTAGGTAAGTGTAGTCTTGAAAATGTCTGTTGTCAGTAGTGGTGACCGATGTTTCAACAACCTGAGCAGAAGTCATCATCATATTTGAGTGAATAGTTGTTGTCAGTTGAATGTTATAAGTCCAGTTTGTATAAAACCAATTGGTTAGTTTTGCCGTGATGTTATTGACTGTAAGACTCAAGTGGTGTAAGTCAGTCAGGATTGGTCTGTTTTTACAAATTTGTCTGTTATCAATCCTTTACACAGTAACATCAGTATCCATATTTTTTATACTCATCTTCATACATTTCCTATGGTACTGAAATTATAATTTTTATCCTTGGCCAAGATGAAAATTAATGCTTCTGGAGAAAACTTCTCCTGAAAGTTTTGGCACGTCCCCGCCACCCTGATAAAGGTGCTTTCCCATTGCAACTTAAATGTCAACAGTTTAAGCAAAACAAGTCTCCATTTTGTAAAAAAAACAAACGAACAAAAAGAAAAACAAACCAGTGTCACTAGAAACTTACCCCCTTAAACAAAAATTCTGAATGAAATCAATTGTTTTAAATAAGCTAAAGAAAGCTTGCATAGACAACCCAAGAAACAACCTGAATTTACTTACATTGATACAGAACAAATATCTGCATCTCCTGTTGCAAAACAACAGCAACAATCTTTCAAATCTTCATGAAACTTTTGCTTCCTCTTTTGCTTCTCCATTAGTTTCCACAGTCCTCCCCCTCTAAAGAATTCAGTTGTAGTCTGGTAGCACCACTCAACCCTCCCCTCAGGGGCCTGTTTTGTCCAGTGATTGACAGCTAACAAGTGCATTGCTGATGCATATTCCTCCAGTCTAGCCTTATCTGCGCAGTGTTCCTCCCATACTTTTTGGTGGTCACCATTAGCTTTGTCAAGAGCAGGAAAAGTAAAATAATATCAAGAACAGAATCATTTCTGTGAAAATGAAAACTTGAGAAACTGTTGTTGAAATATTATGTCACAATTATGCTCAGTGAAGCTCATAAACTAAGCTCACGGCAATCATAATTATACTTATTATCCAACTACACCTAGACAAGTACAAATAATGCCACAGACAAGTACAAATATCACGTTGTATTTGTACTCATCTATTGTAGTACCGGTTAAACAGGTTTTCTCGCATCGCGCAAGTGAAGGATTGGATTATAGTTACAAAAAAAAAAAAAGGGGCGGACACTTGAATCATATTTCCGACGACGAAGAGTCAGAATGACTGGCAAAGTTCATTAGATGAATCGAATGAAAAAAAAAAACAGCTTGACTATCAGAAAATTTCATCATTTAATGAAGAAAATAGAAACAGCAGTACAACAACGCGCCAATTCGGTTCCGCTTCGCATACTTCTATCACGCACTCCCCGTAAATAAATATCCGCGAAATTCGCCGGCACTGAAATAACAGTTTGGCATGTTGGATAATAAATAACTTATTAGACGTTTTGTTGTGTAGTATCGCTGAGTATTTTTACTCGTTATTTGTATTTTGAATCGCCCTACCGGCTCGTCAAAATACGGCACAACTCGTAAAAATACTCAACAATACTACACAACAAAACGTCTAATAAGATATATATACTAACTGGATTTGAGGTCCTATGACACAGTCACTGGGATTTTATTGGTAATGTTCTTCATATGAGCGATTCTGTTGGTCATTATTGCATTTGTTGTACATTTCTTTAATTATCATAATAACTGTAGTTATGATTATTAATTATTATAGTTATTGCTATTATTGTTATTACTGTTATTATTATTAATGAATTTTAATATATGAAAATCATATAGGTTTACTGCAGTTTCATGAAATGTATGAAAGTGATCCTTGCAGCAATGAAACCTACCTATGTAGTGGTGGAAATAAGGCCTGAAATAATTCAGGCCTGTACCAGATTTGAACCCATGACCTCATATAGATAAAACTTTGAAAGTGTATCTAGTTTACCAGTCTCTGTATATGTTACTATTTATGTAGAACTACGTACGCCTCCTAAATTGACTGAATAAAAATATTATTGCATGGATCTTTCTAAAAGCTCAAAAAAGCTTGCCATATCTCCTGCCTTATTTAGTAGAATCTAGCTGCATCTAATATTATCTACAAAAGGCGAAATAGATGAAGTTACTAACTTTCCCTGCAAGGTTTAGATGAAAGCAAAGCTTCTAATTTATCCAACATTAACACTATACAGCTTTATGAAAATCATTTTCACCTTTTTTCAACTGTTTCCTGAGTCTACCGTGTAATCCTTTCACAATATCTGAGAGTTTATGTTGATCAACAATCCCCGCACCTTCCGCCATCTTGGATCTTGAGCCTAAATGTTCAGCAGTCGAACCCAAATGATACGTGCGCTGTCATGTCAAAATAACGGAAATGGCGGGTTTGCTACGTGTCAAGAGACCGCCTTAATAATTGGGAATGGTTTGACAATCAGTCCCCACAAAGCTCAGAAACTAAAGTGGAAATTACAAGCTCGAACTCTAGTAGCTAGGTGAACGGTGATAATTCTACAAGATTCCTTCAGGAGAAAATTAAAACAGCGAATTGTTTAAAAGAAACTTTTGCTTTGAACACGGGTGTGACTCTTTCAATTTCATCTGATGGGCATGCTGCCTAAACTCTCAAGTAAGCTCGTCAAGTATTCATCCGCCCTTTGCCTTCTTCTTTTCTTCGCTGGGGCTGCAAATGGGATCAGAGAACGCTGGTTGCACCATACAACGGATGGAAGCATTCACTTTCTCGCTATCGCTGTTGCTATTGCTGTGCTGATTTCAATAGCTGCCTATCTGTACGGTTACCGAGATTTTGCTAGAGGATTCTGTCATCTGTGGATAGGCTTTCTCTTCAGCGTGTTGTCCTTCACGGAGATCGCATTCGACCATTTGATAGACTCTTTGCATGACTTGGACTCGACAGATATTCTTATAATGACCAGCACTTGGGTACATTGCTTCAAGATTTTATCAGAACGAATTTGCACCTCTCCAACATATGAATCGAAATTCATGACTACAGAAGAGTTCTTGCTTCTCCTTGGATTCCTTTCAGGGTCAACGGGAACAATGTATTTTGGTAGCATGCTCACAATCATTTCTGCAGTGATGATGCATTTGCTGGCCTTTCACATGAAATCGAGCGTTTCTCTTCTAAGTGCTGCCTTGCTGTGCTTTTTAGGTGGTGCATATTACTTTCCAGCAAGTGAGGTCAACTACAATCCATTTATCTTATCAGCTTTTATCATCTACCTTTCGTTTGAATCATTGGTTGACATTTATTTCTCTAGACTGTCCCTTTTGGAAACATGGAAAGAGTTTATCTTCCAGAGTAGATGCATTCACAGATTGCAGATTCTTGCTGTGACAGTTTTGGAAGCCCTGTTTTACACATTTAGTTCTCAGCTTATTAAAGATACTGAACTTCCAGTCTACAGACTACCGATATTTGTATTTTTGTCCATACCATGGGTTGTGTTTCATTTCATGTTTATTTTAACGTGCTGGGGATTTGTTGGAAAACTAGAAGAATGCACAAATGTGGTGAAAGCAAGAGGAGAGCTTAGTGACAATAGCATGTCGGAAGTAATGGCTTCCAAAGGTGTCCGTCACTTCTGTTTGGTGTCTCAGATGGTCACACTATACACACTTTCTTCAACATCTCTGATCATAGCATCAGCATGGCAGGAAACAAACCCAGTATTTATCAGCATGTTGTTGATCATTCTTCCTGTCGAACTACTTGTCTATGATATTCTTACAAAGCTTGGGAAATCTGTGGGAGGAACAGCCATTGGTTATGCTGTGGTTGCACCTGCACACAAGTACAGCCCAAGTGGTAATGCTGTTCTTCTTGAAGAAACTGCCTTCCAGGCTGTCAATACTAAGGCAATGGAACTGATAATCATTGTGTCCAGATTCTTTTCTGGTCATATGATTCACAACTTTGGAACAGACTTCTCAACAAGTGGGATTTCAGCTGACTATATTGAAAAGAAAATCACGTCCTTTTTTGAGCAGCGCATCCTTCCAGGTTTACACTATGACACTTACATTCTGTATTACAGTGGGCATGTGACCAGTGATGGTGACTGGGCTCTTACAGAAAATAAAACACTCTCATTGGAGACAATCTTGAAGTGGTGGAGAAACAAAAATTCATCAACAGGAGCAAGGCTTCTGTTGTTTTTGGATACTGCTCACTCAGACAAATGGGTAGACGACATTTGGAAAATTGAAAATGACTTCATAGCAATTCAAACTGGAAAATTAACTGCTTCTTTTGACGAAGAGCTGGGAAATACATTTCCCTTGGGTGAGCTCACAAAGCTATGGGATGATTTCGACACCACTGCAGCAAAACCTGAAAATTACTGGGACAAAAACAGTGTGAAAGTGAAGCCAATTTATGGTGTTTCAAGGGAATGGTGTTGTTTTAAGTTTCATGAGCCAACAGTGGAAGATATTGCACAGCATGTGGAGCAAAATTTTCCTCGAGTTATCAAACCAATAACAAAGATTTTCACCCACTTGCCATGCAACACAAACATGCTTAGTGTGTTTGACTGGTTCACACATGGGTGTCGTCGAATGAAGATGCGATGGTTCCCTCCAGCAGTTTATGATACTGGACATGGATTTAATCTTGTGCGTTGATGTTAAAATTTTGATTGGATGTGAGCTTTGAAGTGAAAGCCAAACCCACGACTGCATTGTATTCTGTAATTAGCAATTATCAAAGTAGATATGTAAAAGCTGGAACAATCAAAATGGATGGAATCCACCAATTATAATAGAGAATCATGACCTGTCAAATCCAACAACACATCTCAGGTTTGCATGGAGGTCTACAATGTGCTCTACAGAAACAGATGTTATGAACATTTCTGGTGTCTCTGTTTTTGCATGAGGCAATAAGCAAGATCTTATGTAATCTTTACAAGGATTTCCTAGACATTTTCAGACCTAAGCAGAAACACTCAAAAACAGATTCATTACAATTCTTTTGACAGCAGTTGTATGATTCTAATAGTCTGTCAGTTTATTAATACTTATCTTAATTCTCTCAACATGTTTTTTTGATTGTGCATTAGAATGGTGAGAGGAAGTTAGATACATATCAAAGTTAATTTTCAGTGAATTATTTGAATTGCTTTGTGTTCTTTTATGAAATACTTCTACCTTCTCCTTGTGTTGTACTTGTGCCCCACACCCACTCTCTTAGAGAATACAAATTAGATTCCTATGAGGCCATTGTACCTACATTATTCTCCTTAAACAAAAAAGAACCCTCCTACCTAAAATCTACAATGACTTTGATTGGGAGAAATAATTCTGAAAATTTTCTTGGCAATGCCACATAAGAAAAAGTATCAAAAATTTATTTAAAGTGCTCCAAGATGATGGATACTATTGCAAAATAATATCAATATTGTACAAAATATCAAGAAATAGTTTATTGCACTTGGTCTAAGACATGCACAGGTTTCGAGATTTTTTAAGTACAACTACTTCGGTTCACTGATTCATCAGTTTGAGATTACAAAGGTCTTTAGGTATTAGTGACAAATAACTGCACTACAATTTGTTCTAGAAGCTTTTTTAATTACATGATGGCTGAAGCTCTCCATGCCACTTAATAATAATAATAATAATAATAATGACAATCTTTATACAAGGGGGGGCTCACATCCCTGGGGAGTGGTATTCTGTGAGGCCCTGTAAAATAAAAATAAATCAAGTAAACAAAAATACAGAAATAGAAAACAAATTACAAACATAAGAACTAAGTAATATACTGGGTGTGTAAACCACCTCCCAGTTAGCTCAATGGATAGAGCGCTGGACTGTTGTGTGGGAGGTCAAGGGTTCGAGCCCCGGCCGGACCAACACTCGGGGTCTTAAAATAATTGAGAAGAATTTGCTACCTTTCTATAACATCAAGAAATGGTTAGATATTCTAGTCTTCTCGGATAGGGATGAATAAATGGAGGTCCCGTCTCCTGCAGGGTTGGGTAGGAGACGTTAATTTCCCACACACAAGATTACTGTGTGCTGAATGTCCTCCCCTGGGGTGGGATGGGTGGGTGTTTAAGAGGGCCACTAGGGAGAAAACTTTCAAAAGTAGTTGGTGTCACTCTCTTAAAATAAAGGTTAGTATTATTACATGGTAGAATCGTATCTCAGCGCTAACTTAACTAAATACATGATTTTTCACTCTATGCTTAAAAATGAGAAAGGAGTCGATTTAACTTTTTCAATCTCCCCTTACATACTTTGTTTATTACAAAATAAATATTTATAAACAAGAAGAGTTTTTATTAAACAACAGATATAAACAGGAAATCAAATGTTGTAATGTAGTTCTAAAATATTTCAAATAATTATAAGTTAATGGCTTTCTTTCAGTGGTTTTGTACACAGAGATGAAAACCTGAGCTATTAAAAAGTTAACATTAATGGGGCTGCGGTCTAGCGTCATCAGGTGGCCCCTGGAGCCTTACTTTTGCTCTTAGGCGATTTAAGAATTTCAGTTTTTTCATATAAAAGCATATGCTGGGCACCCTGCATTTCAAAGTTTCAGAGCAGTGGGCTCCATTCACTTTTTCTGAGCACAGCCTTGATTAAGGAAAAGACTTGAGTACTGACAAGTAATAAAATACAGTAAATGTCTGTTCAAATATCACAGTCGAATTATTTCAAACCTTGATCTGTAAACTATCTGTTACAACTACACACACTCCCTTAATGCAATTGTTCAAACCACCCTGCAAGATTTAACTCTAAATCCCAAGATATGATTGTTAATGCTCTCCTCTTGCTGCTACATATGTCCCAGTAAATAAGTTACAAGAAGTTGGTGTTAAATCAAGATAACCTGACAAGTTTGAGTATTCTCATTGCCCATTTCTTAGATAAGGTATGGATATTGTAAGGAGAATTTATATGTTAATCACCACTGCAAGTTAGAGGGTTAAAAATCTGTTTTTAATGCGTCTCTTTCCCTTATTGTTTAATTGCTTTTGGGAATTTTTTGACCCATAAAAGTAACAAGCATCTAATTTCTCCTTACAATATCACCCCTAAATCAAACAATAAGGTCATGAGAATAAAATAAATGATCACCAGTTAATGATGCTCTTGATTGTTATAGAAATTCTCCTTGTCAGCACCATAGGAAATGTATAGAGAACAGTATGGAGAATATGCATACTGATGTTAAGGTCTAAAGGATTAAAACGAAAACTACTCGTACAAGTAAGTAAGAGTCAGGCAGAAAACATCAGTAGAATATTGTTCTTGTTTTATGGAATGGTAGCTCAGTTAATCCACCCTGTTCTTCTTTAGCAAAGTCCCACAAGTAGTAATCTATGATGACAGAATTTAGAATTGAATCAATTTTCCCTGATGCCAAAGAACTAAATTCTGAATCCATCTTTGACATAGCTGTTACTTTCTGGCAAATTCTCTCCACAGCCCAGATGGAGTTTGCTCTGATTTCAAGCTCAATGCGATCCCCTGCAGGAACATGGTTCCCTCCATTTAACATTTCCATCAATTTATCTGTGTATTTCAGGATGTTCATATGAAGCAGAGACTGTGGCACTCTGTAATCTGCAAACATGGTCAAGACACTGATATCTTTGAAATGCCCAAAAGATTCCCCTTCAAAACAGGCCCAGATATCTGATATCAGAATCTGTGCACGCTTGTAAAAAGAAACTATCTTTCCATCAAACTCTGATTCATCTTGAAAACATTTAAAGGTACTTGTTATCTTATTAAGCAGCTTCTCTGCACTGTTATCACATTGGGATAACATGTTGACAAACGAGTTCTTGTAGTCTTTTACCAGGACTCTGCCAACTTCTTGTAGGTTATTTACTCTTTCCTCCAACAGTGGTATTTCAGTGGGAGTTTCGGATCTGAAGATATGTTTTACTTTCTCTTTGGTGATGTTAGCATAATATGATGGTGTTGTCAAGGGGATTCCATCCTAACGTAAACAGAATCAAATACTTCAAACATGAAAACCAGGGGGGGAAGTGGTTACAATTCTAATGACCAATGTATAGATCCCCTAGTGGGGGTAAGTGGGTAACATGTTGGTATATTAGGAAAAGGAAGTTATAATTTGTTGCTGTCTTGATTGCAAAAGGCAACCTCAAAGTAAGGACGTAAAAGTGTTTCTTGTGTGGGAAACACTTGCAAGGTAATATTATTTCATCTGATTTCATGTGATCACCGTTTTAAAGGCTACTTAAATATTCTTTTACTTTTTCATCTAAATCTGTGTATCACATCTAAAAGACCACCTACATACTGCCTTGTCTTACAATAATGCCACTTTTATGAGTCAAAATGTAATAATTAATGACTAATGACCAAAGCCAGCAAAGATAAAAAATATTTTTGCCAAAGTAAGGTATGGAGTATTTAGAATGGTTTATGATCAAGTCACCCAAGAGTCATCTCACCTGAAGTCATATTGCCAGAAAAATAAAGTCAGGTCACTAGATTTTTTAATCACTTGTAAAAACACCAGAATGTATTTACTTACATCACCAATCCTTCAAAAGTGAAATGTCACCAAATTGCAATAAAAACTTTTAAAGTTCTCTCTACCCAAACATTCAAGGTCCCCAAGAACTTTGACAATCAGCGTCCCTTCATAGAGGTTTTGATCATCACTGAGTGTTTGAATGGTTGTGACTTCAAATGAATACTCCCAATGAGGTTTCCAAGTAAGGACTGCAACTGAATAAGCTATTTACTGAACTGTTTACCCAAAAATAAATTATTCAGTTCCAGTCGTTACTAGGAAACCTGATGTTGGAGTATCCATTTGTGTCGCAACTGTGTTTGGACGGGCCCCAATCTATTAACAGGCAACAAATTGACAGACAGTAAAACATCCGTGGGTACGAAACGAGAGAATATCAATCAGACAGTGCAACACTGCATTTCGTTATTATTGTGGAAAGAAATGAACAAGGCTTTCAGAGTTGTAACTTTCACATACTTCAATTCTGACCATATGATTGATTTCCCTGTAGTCCATGTGGTGTTGTTACAGCATAGAAACCAACACCGGCCACTTGAGTGATAAAGTATCTAAATTTTACATCATGTCCATGAGTATGAAACGAGTATACACCAAACAATGCTTCATGTTGTTGTTAGAAACGTATGACACTTTTTGAGTCGGTCAAATATACGAGATATCGTGCATTTTTCATCTTACAAGATAACCTCGTATGAAGTTATGAGGCTTACGTGAGGTAGTTGACCTTAGTGAGCCTGCACTCCTTCGTTAATAGCTGGGTTGTGGTTGGATGATGGAAAGTTGAGTGTTGAATAGCGCGAAGTACTGCATGTTGAATATATCAATACCATAAGTATAAAAGTATTGCATTGCCACAACTACAAAGTGGAATTATGAGAAGTACAATGTTTAATACTTGAAACTTGGAAGTTAAATTGTAAAAAAGACAGTGTTGAATTGGAAAAAGTTTCATAAGGAATAAAAACTTGAATGTCCAATCGTAAAATAAGGAAGAATACTAAAAGTACAATGTCAAATCGCAATGTTGAATTTTGGCCCCGATGGGACGCCATACCCCTGGTATGAGTCGCTGTATTCCCAATCAGGGTAAAACAGTTCTTTGACGTGCTTAAGGCACGTTTTTTAATAAAATGAGCCACTAAGGTAACAGTGTGCGAGCTCCAAATATATACTCCGAGGATTAACCGAAAACTATCCGAGGGTCAGTCTGCCATTTACACAATTTCAATTCCGGGAAAGCACGGGAGTCGTTTAGAATTTAAAGAAAAAAAAAAACAGACGTTGAAATATTCCGGCGGAATTCTGGCTTTTCCAGACTACCGCAACACAACTCAAGTTCTGGGCGAGAAGAGTTCGAGCAAAATGTTTCAAGGGCGACTTGACCAGTTACCATCAATGAATCAGGTAAGGAAGCTTATTAGTGAAAAGAAAAACTTAGGGAGAATGTGATCTGTCTTGAGCACAAACGAAAAAAGTTGGTGTTGTTGTGTTAATGTTACTGAAAGAAAGTGTGCTAGATTTAAGAATGGCTGCCTGTTAGGATTAAGAATCGTCCGTCAGCGACCATTTTGGTGAATTGCTCATATTTTGCCCAACGATACCCTTTGGTAAACTGTTTTCAAAAATCAAGTTTAAAAGTTCCGACGAGTGTTAATTTTTCAGAAATTTGCGAAAAATTTGAAAACGCGGTTTAAGTGTGGTCTTCCGCCTGGCAAATTGTCCAAAATTCACTGCAAAACCCAAGCTCCATTGAAGGCTTAAAATGAATTCAGTTAACACCAAACTTTACATGTGTTGAGAAAAAGTCTTCCCATTTGTTTGTGTTATGTTAATTTTTTCCGTACACAGCTATGTTGTGATTTTTTTTTTTTTGTCCCTAAAGCAACACCCTTAAAAAGTGCTGTACATGGGGCAAAAAATAGGTAAAATTTAATGCGATAAAAGTATACCTGGTACATAATTTTTTAACTTTTTAACTGGGTATTCGGAACAAAATGTCCTTATTCAATACCTGAGTAAAATTTGGTGCTCTGAATCGGAACGCCTCCTTTTGGAAATACCACGAATATTTGTGTCCTGAGCGAGCAGAAGATATGTGTTGTGTAAACAAACATTCATCTAATTATTCCCTGCCAGGTAGAAAAAGGTTTTGAAATCAACTTTAATTTTGGAAATTTTGGCTGGTATGCCCCAAGATATTAGGTGAAAGGGAAATCATACATTCAGAGTTGCGTGAGAGCAAAGAGAAAATAAAATCAGTGTCGAAAATGTACATATGGTTGTTACATCGATCACCATTATGCAAATTACGACCTCAGCTGTAGGAAAACTATGATATCTCTTTCTCAGTTTGTTGAATGACTCTTAAACAATTCGATGGTTGTTTTTCATATATATAGAGATAATATGTATATATCGATCAATAATTCCTGAGAATGCAGGGGGAGAACAGCATTCTGTACAAGCATTTCAGTGTACCAATGCGAATTATTTCTATTTATCATAACCGACGTCCGATCCCAGAAAACACGCACCACATGAGACCCTAAATGGGCTGTCATAAATATACCAAAGACTGAAAAAAACAAAAACTTCACTCAAGGTCTGATAACCACACGATAACACTTTTACACTTCAATCTCAGATTTACTACAAAGGGCAAAGGATAGTGCGTCAGTATACCCAGTATACTGTGGGAAAGGAAGATTCTCGTGATTCTCTGAAAGAAGGCTGGGCTCTCAGAGTAATAAAGAAGGCTTACAGATTCAACGAAATACAAAAGTCGTACCTTCTGTCTAAATTTCGAATAGGGCAGACGACAGGCCACAAGCTTGACGCTGAGGTAGTTGCTCGAGATACGCGGCGTGCCCGGGGCACCGATGGTGCACGAGTTTTCCAGTCATCGGAATTCCTCACAACTACCCAGATCACCCCTTTCTTCTCAAGACAGCGTGCATTAGTACGCCAATGAGATGCTGATGATGCTGATATCTGAGCAGCTCAGGAGGAGAGTAATTTTAGCGAGGCAAAGGAGACTGTCACGTCAATACAACTTGACCATCCCCTGATCAACGATCAGTACGATCTTTGTGAAATGGCGCTAAAGCACCCCCAAAACGTTTCCAATTATGTTACGTTGCGTGACATTAATAATTACCAGGAGAATAAGACCTGTTCTCTTGTATTAAATTACTTTGAAGGTCATAAGGAGCCTTTCTTTATATTTATACTTACAGAAAATGAGTTCTCATTGTAAAAGATAAAAAGTATTTAGATTATCAGTGTGGGATCAAGTCTTAAGTAGCTTCTTTCGAATGTATCTTTTGCATTTCTTGAATGTGAGAAGATGGTAATGTAATCGGTCAGTACAAAATGCAGACTGCAGACTGCAGATTGCAGACTGCAGACTGGGTATAAAATGCAGACTGGGTATAAAATGCAGACTGAGACCAAAATTGGGTATAAAATGCAGACTGACAGCAAAATTCTCGTTTCGTGCAATACGCGATATATTTTCATCGTTAACTCACCCCCCAGTCATGTAATCGCCTTTCCGAGTTCGTTTCCTTGCAATTTCCTCTCCATATGCATAGACTGTGGTCAGTCTATGTGAACAGTCCGTTTATTTGTTGCGCTGAAACATGACAACACGTTCGATCGTAGAGCCGCCATCTTGAATAATCCGAGCAAACCTGAACTATAGCGATTTCCTATTTGTCATTACCGCTGGCCCATGCATGTATCAAATATGGCGGCTGTAGCATGCGCAGCGTGTAATTTATGCAACCAAATGACACATCTCTGGCACCAGCAGCCGTTTTAGTTTATGAACTCGAAGGGAAACATGTTGTTCTTTCGATGAAAAAGCATCAATTTATGGACATATCTTATGAAGCTACCTCAGGCTGCTACTTCACTGTACTGTACTTCACTGTACCGTTTTAGTTTATGAACTCGAAGGGAAACATGTTGTTCTTTCGATGAAAAAGCATCAATTTATGGACATATCTTATGAAGCTACCTCAGGCAGTTACTTCACTGTACTGTACTCTGTTTTATAAGCGCCCAGAAGGAAACTTTTAGCGGCTGCTAAACTCAGGAAGGCGATTGCGTGACACTGAGGTACGTTAAAAAAAACATTGCTCTCGCATAGTCTGCATTTTATACCTAATTTTGGTCTCAGTCTGCATTTTATACCCAGTCTGCAGCCTGCAGTCTGCATTTTATACCTAGTCTGCATTTTATACCCAGTCTGCAGTCCGCAATCTGCAGTCTGCAGTCTGCATTTTGTACTGACCGGTAATGTAATGTGTACTTCACTTGCAGATTTTTCAGCCCAAAAATGTTTTGGAGAACCTTGTCAAACATCTTGCAAAATTTTTGACCTGTCTCTTTACACTTTGCAAGCTATAAGTCACTACAACGGAGACCGAATATAATTTGGATATTTAACAACTCAATATGGTTAAATTACCTAGTTATTTGTTTGCACACTTATCATTTTGCTCGCTCATGTCACGAACACTTCTGACATTTTCGAAAGGAGGCAATGCGATTCAGAGCATCAAAATTGCACAGTGAATGGAAATAGCAATGTTTGACGAATATATTGTTCAAAATCCAAAGTGTCAGGTAACAGCTACATTTTTTTCGGGCGAAATATCACCCGTTTTTCAACGCCATGTAAGGATGTTCTTTCAAGGGCGTAAGTAATCCCAAAATCGATTTGCACGAAAAAATTTACTCACCAGAATTGAATAAGAATAGCTTTCCTTACAACTTGTGAAGTTAGATGTTGATTGATTTCATTTTAAGCCTTGAGCGGAGCTTGGTTTTCGCAGTTAAGTTTTGACTGTGCGACATTTGGAGCCTGAACTCAGGTAACCTGAAACCGCGTTTTCAGATTTCGTAAATTTATGAAAAGTTAAGAATCGCTGGAACTTAAAAACATGATTTTTGAAAAGGGTTTACTGAAAGGTTTCTCTGGGCGAAATATGAGCAATTCACCAAAATGGTTAAATGAGTCATTCAACAAAATGAGCAAGAGATATCATAGTTGTCCTACAGCTGAGGTAGTAATTTGCATAATGGTGATCGATGTAACAACCGTATGTACATTTCCGACACTGATTTTATGTTCTCTTTGCTCTCACGCAACTCTCAATGTATGATTTCCCTTTTACCTAATATCTTGTGGCATAACAGTTAAAAATTTCCAAAATTAAAGTTGATTTCAAAACCTTTTTCTACCTAGCAGGGAATAATTAGATCAGCGTTTGTCTACACAACATATATCTTTGCTCGCTCAGGACACAAACATTCGTAGTATTTTCAAATGGAAGCGTTCCGATTCAAAGCCTCAAATTTTACTCAGGTATTGAATAATGACATTTTATTACGAACCTCTAGTTAAAAATTTAAAAAATTATGTACCAGGTATACTTTTATCGCGTTAAATTTTTACCTATTTTTCGCCCCATGTACAGCACTTTTTGAGGGTGTTGCTTAAGGGACAAAAAAAATCACATTAAAGCTGTGTACGGAAAAAATTAACATAACACAAATGAAAGGGAAGACTTTTTCTTAAAACGTGTGAAGTTTGGTGTTAACTGAATTCATTTTAAGCCTTCAACGAAGCTTGGGTTTTGCAGTGAATTTTGGACAATTTGCCAGGCGGAAAACCGCACTTAAACCGCGTTTTCAAATTTTCGCAAATTTCTGAAAAATTAACACTCGTCGGAACTTTCAAACTTGATTTTTGAAAACAGTTTACCAAAGGGTATCGTTGGGCAAAATATGAGCAATTCACCAAAATGGTCGCTGACGGACGATTCTCGATCCTTACAGGCAGCCATTCTTAAAGATTCTAACGCACCTTCAGGGCTCTGTGAATGGAGGCGCAAAGAGCCCAGTAGCCCGTATAGTTCTTTCCCTCATATCGAACAGTCCATGGTTCGACGCCGTCGTCGCTCCAAAAGCAGAAGTTTAAGGTGTCTAAGACTACAATCCAATCCACAGTTTCGGTGGTCATTTCTTTCGGATGGAGTTCGTGTTGCTTCCATGTCTTATAGCTATATTTCTTCGACTTTAGACAGTCGAAGATTATCTTAGACGCTTCTTCAACACCTTCCTCGCATATAGAAACATCTTTGCTTTTGGACGAAATCAGTTTAGCCGATTCTCGAGGACTTAGAGCCTTAGTGGAAGACATTGCGAAGACCGCCACGTGGACCGGGCGAATATTTGTACTTTCTAGGGAGGGACTGAAAGGTGGCAAAATCACTCCTGACTAGAGAGGGTACGCGAATGTTTTGATTGATTGTCACTAATTTAAAATTAGAACATTTGCAATATTGCTGATTTTATTTCTGGAATTTTTTGTTTCCGTTTCATTTTCGTTTGGGAGAAGATCGCTCTCACCATTTTCCTTGTGAAGGGATGTTATGATATATTTTAGATTTAAAATCTCAAACAATGCATAAAACTTGTGGAGATTGGTGCATACCGTGTGTGATCATTTGTCAGTGGTAGCGTGGTTATTCATTCACATCCAGCTGTAAATAATAGACTCAACTTACCGTTCTGCCAAATCAGAGTACCGTTGTACCGTTGTACCGTTGTACCGTTGTACCGTTGTACCGTTGTACCGTTGTACCGTTGTACCGTTGTACCGTTGTACCAAATCAGTTGTACCGTTCTGGTACAAATCAGAGTGGCGACACTCTGCCATTTTCCTGAAATCTTCCTCGAAACATTGTAAACAATGCATTTGGCGAGCGATAACTTCTTAGAGCTAAAAGACTGCGTCTTCATCAGAGGGTTTCCCACAAACGTGAACTTCACAACGTCCGAGATCAGGTGAGAACTTCGACTTCATTATAACTTCAATACCCCAATTTGGGGTAATCTCGGATATTGGTTCGTGTGTAGTTCCCTCGTATGACCTAACAGTGAGTGTTTCTTTAATTTGGTTTGTTTACTAGGAAGTATTTTCATGACAGAGTTGGAAAATGCTGTGTGGAAATGACTGCTCAGTCCAAAGACAAAGGCCGGTTGTTCGTCGTCCTAAAATTCGATAGTCCAGCAGCTGCTGCGAATGCTATTGAAAGGTAATTAATCTTGCTTAGAAATCATAAAATTAAGATATTCACTTTGCTAAGAGTACTCGGAGAGTATAGTTTACCATGTTTGCAAGAGTGGAAGCAACTTGTAAACATCAAGTGATTACTAATTTTTTTTTTTTTGTCACATGTTACGTTCATCCCTTCTCCCAAAAGAATCAACTCAATCCTAATTCTTGAGAGAAAATCCCGTTATTTGAATTAAAAATTTATAAATTATAAGTAACCGTTTACTTTATATTTGTTGGATCAATTATGTATAATCGCGTGTCTTTATGCACAGAAGGTCTTTAACATGCGGCGGCCATCGTTGCCCCAGGTTTTCCAGCGGACCGAGAAAACAGTAAATCCTAAGTCGCCATTGTTCTTAACGAAAGTTAGCATTGCAATCGATGTTTTTCACATCACAGAGAATTGATATCTAATTAGCCAGAAAGAGCTTGGGAAAGAAATGACTAGTTGAATCACACAAGGTTGAAAGATATTCAAGTTAGGTGATAGTTTGGAAGAAGCCTTTTTATCCATCAGAGCTCGAGTCGTATTTAACTTTTACAATGAGTGTATGCTGTATGCTTGTTGTCCTTTAAAAAATGTCTGAAATCGTTTTGAGGTTTGCCTCTTTCTCTCTATGGAAATCTAAGTTTCATGCAACCATACATATGACCAATTTTCAAATAAATTATCAATTGCATGCCATCGCATGGCCTGAAATAGAAAAAAAAATAAGGCAAACAAAGTCTGTGGCTCACCTTGCACTTATCAATTAACAAAATTTACAGTAACACAAAGATAAAGATAAGCGTATTTCATATGAATAAAGGCTGATAGTTTCTAAAGAAACTGTTTGGGGCTGCATTGGTTGGAGTAACGAAATAATTTGAATTTAGTATAATTTCAGAGCTGAGCAAAGAGTTTCCAGCAATCTGATTGGTCTAGCAGTTCCTTGTATGACGCTATATAAACCGCTCCACGCGGTTTATATAAAATGTTAAAATAAAATGTTAATAAATGTTACTAAAATGTTATGATTTTAGAAATTTCTCTGTTGTTCAGCTCTAAAATTATACTAAAACAATTATTCGCCTCAGGTTCGGTGAATATTGTCAAATAATCCCCTCAACTTCGTCTCGGGGATTATTAGACAATATTCACCTCGCCTTCGGCGAATAATTGTTAGATATCAACAAAGTTAAAATGGTAAATTGGCCACCGTTGTGATTATAAAAGCTGACCTTTCAAAATGTCAGCTTTTATAATTGTAACGGTGGCCAATTTACCATTTCAACTTTGTTGATATATTCAAATTATTTCATATGAAGACTTGCTCAATTGTAGACAGTTTGCATATGACATTGAAGAGTTGTAGGATTCAAGACATGTTGCTAATGGTCAATAACTGCTTTCTATATAAGGCTCCCAGACCTATTGCTGACTTAGTTAAACCAAGGAGGACTGATTACAATTTAAGAGGCACTAACATGCTTTCCTTACCAAAGGGTAGCAATACCAAGCATGGTCTTAAGTCATTTTGTTATTTTGCTGCTAAGACTTGTCCAGAATGCGCTACCAGATGCTATATGCATAAAGGCTGACACAAGAACGTTTTTTCGTGATATCCGTCACCTAAAATTTTAAGTTTTTAGGTTTTGATCTCTGTTTTACTACACATGTATACAAGTATATATTTAAATTTGCAATATCCTTTTTGTAATAATACTTTACTTAATGTACATGATTTCTTGATGTAGGTTGTAATTTTTATGGTATATTTTATAGTGGGCTTCCTGGAAAGTAGCTTGTAGCTAAGTGTGGTGCCACATTAAATAAAGAACAACTACTACTACGAACTACTACTACAGTAATTTTCAGTGCTGAGAAAAGCTGTCACTGCGCTCTTTTCATGTTAGTAAAGGCCTTTGATGTTTATATGATAAACAAAATGATACATGATTGCTTGTAGATATGGATTTCTTTCCTTGTGTTTAACTCAATACATTACTCTTCCACTGTGCTCAAATTGAGTTAAGTGATGGAAGAAAGGAGGCAGCAAGGCAGAGTCTGGTCTTTCAGACCATAATGTCTTCAACTTGTGAATAAGGGTCCAACCCTTGTCTGTTTCTTTAGTGGCGGTAAATCAAGCTTGAGATGATGTTATGCAGGTTTTACTTTACCCGGTTTCCCAGTCATATTTTAGTAACAGGAAAACACCAGCGGCTCTCCTTATTGAACTTCATTCTCTATTTGAGCTTCCAAAAGGGTACTTCAGTTGCACCTCCAAAGCATAGCATGTTCTATTGATCATTAATTTTATATCAATCAAAATATTTCGGATTCATTGGCAATATTTGTGTCCTAATTGGAAAGCATAAATGAAGAAAATTATTTCCAATTACACATTTTTGAAATCTCTAGGACATCACTAATATATTCATAAGGTGGGGAGATATCCACACTTTGTTCATTAAAGATTTTGAGAGTGAATGATATTATGTTTTGACCACTTTATGATTAAAGACATTGATTTTATTTCATTTTTAAGGTTCAATGGAAAACAGGTCTTAAATCATAAAGTGAGACTGAACTTTTGGAGAGCCCCTTTAAGTATGGTGCGTCCAGAAAGATTAGGCAGAGACTCATATGACAAGTATAACCGAAGACGGGACGACAATACAAGATTCAACAAAGAAACTGAAGAATCATCAAGACACAATGAGAATTTTACAAGAGAAAAGAATTCCTGTAATACAAACTACTTGCCTAGAGAATCTGTATCTTATGATGATCAAGAGGAATTCAAAGAGGGGTCAGATAACTTCAGAGGGTTTCAACAACATACTTATATGGACAGATATGAGACAAATGAAGATTTTAAAAATTACCAAGGAAAAAATGAAGAATATCCTCAAGATCGTTGGAGTAGTGATGGTGGAGGTGAAGGACACTATCCAGGTTTTGATTACGACTGGAATGAGTGGGATCCCAACTTAAGAGGCAGCCATGAAAACCTTTCAGATAGGGGGTACTATGAAAGAGAACAGGTTTGTGCATATGTGATATAATTCACTCTGAAATTTCACCATTAAAAAGTAAATTTGAATCTCCAAGCTGAGACTGTTGGTTATGTTTAGAAAGAGTTTTTGTGACAAAAATATGACAGCATGTCTTTGTGATAAGTTTTGTGATGTTTTATTTGTCATATGTCAGTTGTGGGCACCAGAAACTGTGCAAACACATGAAGCAGAGGCCCATATTCCTGTATTGAATCCTGATACTGGTAGCACAAAATCACAAACAGCACAGTTGCCCCCCCCCCTCCCTCCCCTCCCCTCCCCTCCCCCTTTCCTCCCCCCTTTCCCCTAAGGAAGTAGCCTCTTATCAAAGTCAAATGCTAAGGGGCCAGTGATCAAGGCAGAGTTTCTCCTTACAATATCATACAATATCAAGCAGACTAGTCATGAGAATAGAGAAGATATCAATGAAAATATCAATGGCAGACAGTAAGGAGAATTGCTAATGAGATCTTGAGAGTGAAATGGTTAAACCTTGGCGATAATTGCTGGGGTAGGGGTCAGACCACCAAACTCATTTCAGTAACAACGCTTCCCCTAACCCAACAACAGTCAACTGAGACAAGTTAGAGGTAATGTTTAGTTGGGGGGGGGGGGAGGGGCAGGTGCGTAGTTGCTCAGATTTTGAGTTTTAATCAGACCTTTCTCGAGAGTGTTTGAAAAGTTATTGCCTTTCATCAAGGATACTATCGTTGTCAAAATGATTGCATTTAACATTCTACACTTCTTTTTGCACTTTAGGAATTTTTGCATCTCCGTTGCGACAAGTTTTGGCGAGAACGTGAAGCTGACCAAGGAAGACGCCCAGAACTTGTCGATGAAGATTTTACCAAAGATTATGATGATAACTTTTCTCAGTGGGGAAACTACTTTAAGTTTAGTGATGACCGTCACGCACACAACGAGAGGTTATCGCCAGACAAATCAGGGGACCAAACCAATCACAGAGGAGATCGTTTCTGCTCAAGAGACGATAGAGAATGGTTTGCCAACAGAGAATTTACAGGTAATTAATTAAGATCTAATTACAAAACATTCCTCACCAAAAAGGCGATGTTTGATAAAAAAAAAAAAAAAAAAAAAACGCGTTTGTTTGGGGTAGTTCGTCTAATGAACAACAACTTCCCGCAGTTGACTTAGCTTGTTGCTATTAGCTCTGAAGAAGGGCTATAAACGCTCGAAACGTCAGCTTTGGAAACTTTTTCCGGTGGTCAATCAACAGTATCAGCTCAGTTGGTAAACGTTTGTGAATATATGAAAATCATATATATGAACTACGGTGAAAGTCGTGAGTATGAGAGCGATCTTCGTAGTAATGAACACTACTTATTTTCACTACCGCTTAAGTAGTGTTCAATACTGCTAAGATCGCTCTCATACTCATCAGTTGATAAAACCAAATTACCTCGTTTAACTCCTCCACCAACGCAGCACCACAGTTTCAGGAAAAACGTACCCCTTATATACTCTTTAGCGGAGTTGGTCGATTGGGAGAATCAGCATTCCAGGGTTTTTGTTGTAGCAATTACTGTGCTTGTGCTTGGACAGTGCATGCTGCCTGACCAGAATTTGGAATTTTAATGTGTTACTTTTCTGTTACTCTGCAGAAGAGACCCGACGTCATTTTCCACCATCAGATCAAAATGTACATTGGCCAAGATGGGAGACATTGCCACCTTGCAGTCAAACCAGAAAGCCATCTAACGTGGATGTCACGAAGGACACACTCAAACACGTAGCCCGGGGTCATGACCCAAGATCCTCAACTCCAACAGAGGGAAGGCCAAGGTCAGATGAGTGGCTGAGGAACATTCACAGAAATTTCAGAGGTAGAGATCGCCACAGTGCTTCTCCTGTGAACGTTCACTCTAAGACATTTGGTCATCCTGGCTCTCCACTTGCATGTAATGCCTCATCAAAAACAACAGGTGACTCCGCTCGCTCGAGAAGAGGTCGTAGCAGTTTGTCCCCTGAGAGAAATATACACTCTAGGAATGGAAGACGCAATAGAAGTTCTTCAGTCGACAAAGGGTTTGCCTTCAAAACTCGTGAATCTTCACCAATGAATGGAAGATCAAGCCACTACAATGAGCAAAGCTTTGGGAGAAAGTTAAGAGAAAGTCGAAGTTTCTCACCAAACATAAATACAAGGACGTCTTGGCCGAGAGGACGTGACAACGACAGTAAAGACATCGACCTTCGTCGTTCTTTAATGATGCATCAACACGGGAAACATTCATCTTCGCGAGAAAGAGATAGAGATCGAGATAGAGAGAATAGTCTAAAGAACTCACTTAGAGGGACGAGAATCTCTCCGGAGAAACGTAGGAGCGAAGCATCATCTTCTGGTCAAGTCACAAACAGGAAAAGACGCAGGGAAAACGACGGCAGAAGAGATGGCAGAACTAAAAGAAGTAAGTTTTCATGAGTCAGCGTTGCCGAGTGGTTGGGGTGCTGGACTTGTAATTTGGCTTGGGCTTGTGTCAATTTTTGCTGGGTATGTGCTGCTGGTCACTCCTGGAACTCCTACCCCATTGAAGTCAATTCTTTGGCCAATGATGAACGCCAACTTAGGCATTTTCTGTAATACGGTTATAAATTTGTCACGGCGAATCTTCGTGCAGTCGTATATGAGTTGACACAGCTAAGAATTTGCATTATAATCGAACTTTGTCACAAACAGACAAAAAACGTGGCTCTTCAAAGAAATTAATTTTTCTCGTTTCTTTTGGATTTTTCTTTCATAGGTAGGCAAACAAGTGTGAGTATGTGTGACAATGCGTCGAGCGAACCTGAAAACGGGAACTATGATTGCACCCGGAAGAGAGGAAAAAAAGAAACTGACGAAAGAAAAAAGTTATCACCACGAGATCATGAACGAAAAAGAAGACAGGTAAAGGACAACACACGCCACTAAAATTAGGATTCATTGCTGTATTACGTTTAGCTCGTGGCGAGAGATACGGTGTCCTAGTTGCTAGATTCCAGGCCTCGGTTGTTCGAGGGATGGATAACGCTACACACTGGATAAATCTCTATCTGGTGGATAGCGCAGTACGTTTTCTAACACTTGTCCACTGGATAGCGATTTATCCGTCCTTTGAACAACCGGAGCCAGGATTCTTGGGTGCTGGACCCTGGATGGAGAACTCCATGTTCAATCCCTGGTATGGATCATCGAGAGCTGGTCTTAAAAGTCATTATTGTTCGCAGACTTCCATTTTTACTTGTATCGATTCCCAGTCAACGTTTATCCAATGATTCATACGGATCAATGTCAGTATCTGAGCAACTGCGAGCCTACCCCTCCCCTAGTTTATTGTTGCTGGGTTAGGGGAGGGGTGGGTGTGCACTCGCTCAGGTATATACACTCATTCACACGAACCTCTCTCCAGAAACGAGTGAAATTAGGGAGGATATTTACTATAACCGATGTTTTTATTTTTTTATTTCTCTTACAGCTAAGGGATCCCACAGCAAGTAATTCTAACACAAAGAGAGCGGATCGTTTTTTAAGTAACCTGGCTGTAACGCTGGCACAAGGCAAGGTTCCTACCAAAAGACCCGAAACTAAGTTAAATGCTTCAAAAAAGAACGCATCGACCAGTGGTAATTCTGGTCTAATAAAGTGTACGGGAAGTAAAGCAGAGCTCTCTGTAAACCCAGCCAGTGAGTCTGAAGGATCCAGACCTGATGAAAAGAGGAATCCTGAGCAAGAGAAGGCCACCCCTCCCACTCCTCCCTCGGATAAAGAAAAACAATCGTCAAACATAGATGAGGATATCAGTTGCGCAGAAGGGGAAGCGGGGGGTGACTATGAAGAAAGTATCATCGGAGCAGAAGTTTCATCCTGTAATGACCCTTCAGACCAGGAAGAAGAGCAGGAAACTGACGGTAATGACAGCTCCAATTTGTCGGAGGATGATTCAGAACATGCAGATTCATATGAGAACAGTATCTCCCACGAAGATGACTTTTTGAACGTAGATGAAGACTCAAGCTCTATTGTTGATGATGGGGTTGATGACGAACGGCTGGAAATCAGTGACATTGATAGAGACGGAACAGGTGAACGCGACGAATGCTCTAATTTTTCTACAGGAAATTCAGAAAATGGTTATCACTTCGACATTAAGGGAAATGGATTACAACCTGGCAACCTTTCTTCAGATGAGGAGTTTTCGAAATTAAACATTGCAGGAAATAAAGACATGATGGAAGTTGATAACATTGATTTGCAAGATTCCCAGTCCTCTGAGACCTGGAAAAAAACGGATTACAGTGAGGAGATGTCAGAAGAGGAAAACAAAACCTGTCACGTTGACCAGCAAACGAACTCAGATGAGTCCTTTGGAGAGCCGAATCTCAAGCAAGAGATCGAGGAGTACAAAGGAAATGTCACACATGAGGAAATTGCGTCAACAACTGTACATCGTGCTCACGGGGAAATCTCTGCAGTGAACGGGAAGCTACCTGAATGGGAAGTAGATGGAGAATCTTGTCATCTAAATGCGAGAGATGACATGGGTAGTACTACCATTCGCAAGGAATTTTCTAAGAAAGTATCGTCAGGAACCAAAGTTTTAAAAATGTTACCCGACAACGTATTGACTCACGATGAAGACGAGGCTGATGGAAGCGAATGGCAGAGGGAGGAACATGACGCAATGCTTCAAAGTAAGGACAATTATGAAGAGACTGGCATGGAGTCCGTTTCAGACGACATTTCCGCGGGTCCAAACTCGTTAACTAAGACGTCTTGTTTTCCAGTTCCGTCGAGTAACGCAGAAAATGACGGTAGGCAGGGAGACAATTTTAACCTACAACTTGCTTCGTCTCGAGGTGGTTATAATGATGATCAATTTATATACAGCCGGAGCGGTCCTAAAGTGCCTCTTACGAAGACAAGCATCAGCAGTTTAAAGGTCGGTTCAGGTCCTTTAAATCAGGGAAGTTATAACGAGGATAAATCTAATTATAACAGGAGTAAGAAACCGGTATGTAGCACAGAATGCCAGCATGTGAGCATGTGCAGCATAAGAGACTCGAAAGAAGGTAAAGGAGAGTTAAAGAATGATAACCGGAAAGACTCCCATAAAGCTGACAATGAAGATAAGAGAGACCACAGAAATGTTGGGTTGGACTACTGGGAGAGTGATGTCAAGAAGAAAACCACTCAAACAGCTGCGGCTTTTCAAATATGCGAAGATACCGTTTCGTATGCCACATGCAAAGATAAATTTTTGTGCAAGCAAGGAGAAGTTTATACCCCTGGAGAAATCCGAGGAGCACAAAAAGAAGTCTGTCATCACAATGAAGATGGCCTTGTTCATAACTTGAATGTGAAAGGTGTTAGAGAACCTGAGGTCTCTATTTCGGATAGAGAACAAGATTTGTCTAAAGAGGAAGCTGGTGAAAAAAGTGTTTTGGAAGTAGACGGTGACATTTTTGAGGATAATCTCGGTCAAGAACATGCAATGTGTAATATGGAAACTTCAAATGACACCAAAACAAAGGTAGGTACTCGTGACCTTTCTGACTCTCTAGAAGAAACATATCTGGAAAGCCTCGGGCGAAGCGGAGAGGTCTTGCCGCCTGGGAAAGACGCTATCCCCTCGCGGACTGCACATCTTCAAAGTGTTGATATGGACACAAGCTTAGATGGGGAGATTCAAGACTTTTGGAAAGGATCATCAGTATGTGTGGATAATGACACTACTGTTACTGAAGATGGTGATGGAAACACACCTTATTCTCCCAGCAGTCCAACCTGGACAAGTGAGGAACACCGCTCACCACTCCCGAAAGATGAAATGTCGCCATATTCTCCGAGTCATCCAACCAGCTTGAGCGGAAGTGACGCACAACGAAGTATTATCGTGGAAGACTTTTCTAACGAGGACAGTAAATGTGATGACATTGAACCAGTTTTTGACACGATGGACGTGGGTTGTGATTTACCAGTGGAGGAAGATGTTACAATCAACAGTGGCAGCACAAAAGGGCCCTTTCCAAGTTCGTTCATATTTTGCAGCTCAACAAAATCTAAATTTGAAGTACCTCAAGGGAAATCAATACTCAACGATATAACTGAGGAAAAGGTTTTAGGAGGACCCATGATACCAAATACCAAGATAGAAACCCGCAACGTGAAGGACGAGGACCTTAACTGTGATGAAGGGGGCCATGGCAAGGATAGTGAGGTTTTGTTAGATAATCCAGTCACAGAAAATATTTCTAAAGACGATCTGAGGTATTTGAAATATCAAGATGGAACAGATAATTTGGTACCACTTGCCTCAGTGGATGTCAAGCCTAAAATAGAATATAGAACAACCACAAAAGTGCACGAGGCTGATGATACTAAAGTTTTGTTAGATAATTCTGTTAAGGAAAGGAGTCATAACTATGGCCGCAGTTCTTTGAGATGCCAAGAGAGAACGCAAAGTTTGCCGACTTCTGCCTCCATGGATGTGATACCCAAGAAGGCTTATGTAACCTCCGCCAAAACTTACCTCCTTTACACCGACTGCGGAACTCAGCACAAACCCCGCATATTCTATGCAACTAATGATACAAGTGCTGGACCTGCAAGATCTCTCTCCTTGGATTCAGCCTGGTCTTTGGCTAAGTACTCTGTACCAGGCCCCTCCAAAGCGTCAGCAAACAGTGAAGAGGAGCAGCAGGGGACAGTTGCTGAAAAAGCTGATTTAGTAATCAGAGAAGAGGAGAAAAATCCTGACAATGTTGTCGAACCATTGTTGTCTAGTGTTCCGTGTAGTTTTGGTTCGCCTTTGAAATCGAATGAAGGCACATCTGAGAATGGCAATCAGAAGGTTACCCAATTCGATGGTTTATTCAACAATTTAAGGTCTGATAACTTGGCTGTGTTACAGGATCCAGGACCTGGTAATTGTGCCGACTCAAGAGTGACGGGCAGGGCAAATACGGCGTCAAATACTTCTTTTCCTAATTCAGATGACATTATTATTGCTCCCAGCTCAGATCCAGGAAATAAAGAGCTATTGGCTACGCTAACGCCTTTGCAGCCAAACGAAAAAGAGGCGCCTGTTAAAGATCATGGAAGAAGGCCGCCGGGACTTGTATCTTATAATGAGGTATCGTTGAATTTTCAAGCACCATGTGGGACGAATATAAAAGACTACTCCACAGCCGCTGACCATCATATCGCTACCTCGTCAAAAGTATCAAAAACAAAATCAATATCAAACTTGGCTAGTTCTGATATCAGTAATAACAACTTTAGGCCTGATGAGACTTCGGTAACCTCTGTGGTGACGGGCAATATGCCTGTTGCATGTGCGAGTGATATTTGCGCATGTGGGCATGATGACCAGATGATGCCTCTACTAAAGTGTTCAAATCAGGTTCAGAGCACAAATCCGCAGATGCAGGATGAAAATGAGAATGACTTTGAAAGTGACAGAGGAATTCAAACGCAGGCTTCAGTTAGTCAAAATGGAGACAAAACATCTCATTCAAGCCCCGCTGACATTAAGAGGACCTGCCCTGATTCCCAGGATGAATCTTTTCGCGCCAACAAAGTGGCTCGGAAAGCTCTCAAACTTATCATGCCAACAGATCGAACACCTGATCGCCGTGGGAAAACGAACCCAAATTCTGCTTTTTGTATAGGAGACTCTAAGAAAACCAGCTCTTGCACGATCACTTCTGCAGACATGGATATTGTTACAGCGGGAAGCCCTACGAATGTTGTGCTCGGCGATTCTTTTTTCACTAATGAACCAAATCATCTTGGTAAGGGTGTGTACGCAGAAAATGATTCCAGTTGTGGTAATATCAGCATAAAAAACGGACACAGTCACACTGTCAAGAATGACCGTTTTACTTGTGCACTGAAAACTGGCACTTTGCCACCGACGAGGAATATCGAAATTCACAGTCAAAGTCGGTCAATCCTTGGTGCTATCAATACCAACGATCACACAACCAAGAGGATCCTGCCGGACGGTGAGACTAGTTGTAGAAGAAAAGAAAGTGATTGGGTCGCTCTCAAGATGGAAAAGCTTCGGAAAAAGAAAGAGGAGATAGAGCAGGTGAGTAATACCATCGACTTATTTTCACTCTGGAAAAAAAAATGACAAAATCTTGTGCTTTTCTCCCTTATCATTGGTGCAAATTGAAGGTACATCTTTTTAAAGATTAAAATCTTCAACATGAAAGGGTACATTAAGATTAAATCAAGATTGAAATCTTCAAAAATCCTTGCGAGGGATCCGGTAGGGCAGTTTTGTCCAATTCCTCTCTAATTTTGAGCGAGGTCGTCTTCAAATTTGCCGCCTCATCGGTTATAAATAATTAATGATGTCGTCCCGTTCTGCCTGATACCTAATGAAGTCTTCGTCATGAAATTATCTGTTTTTGTTCGTCAGGGGCTACCCCAGTGCGCTTTTCACGGAGTGTAACCATTTCCTTGAGCGTCATAATGAAATCTACAGAAATTTTTCCGCAAGAAAACTTTTAAACAAATACGCCCTCATTCCTAAGCTTCTTTTGTGGTATGGAGTCATCGATCGAATTGAATTTGCAGGGCGATTATGCTTAGCTTGTCAGATAACTGGTGTTTTGTTCCAGATCCTGAATGTGGATGTCGCTTCAAAAAAACTCGGAAAATACATCTAAACGTCAATTAATAAGGGGAACACTTCAAGATAATGACAAAAAGAAAAATCAACTACAATTTAGTCCTAGGCTTTTGTCTCTTCGAAAAGACTTTACTCCATCTGTCATTGTTACTAAATTTATGGTCTTCTGTTTGTGATTTTACCGCTGTAGGTTTACAAACAGGAATGCCAAACAGTGATCAGTGTGGTTAAGATGTTAGTGAGGTGAGGGAATAAATCGTGTTTGAATGAGTTTCGAACATCTAAATCCTTTTTAATTACTTTTATTTAGCTCTTAGTTCTTCATGCGGAATGCAGTTTGTAAAGGGTATCACATGAAAAAATTATTCACCAGCATTTTACTTTACAACAAATGCGGGTTTTTAAAGCAGTCTCCAATTCAGTTTCGAAAGTAATCCGAGGTCGCATTGAGTCTGCTTCACTTCGCTCTGTGATTGGTCCAGAAAAACTCGCGCCGGTCTCGTAACCGATTCAATTAGTCATCCTCGTTTTCCAGGGCATTAGGCAGTTTGACTGTTTTTACTTTGAGTCCTCAGATTGGATTTACTTGAAATTTTTGCCTCTGTTTTCAGTTTTAAAGGCTCTAAGAGCAACAGAAATATTGAACTGTTCGAATTCTCTCAACCCTTTTCGTGCTTCCACGAGGATTTGTAGTCCTTTGTAGCCATTTTATAATGTTTCACAGAGGTACGCGCGATTGTAAAGCGCCACAACCATCTTTAGATACCCTCATCCAAAATACGTTACATTGGAAATCCTACATAATCCATATAAAGAAAATGAGCGGATTTATGTAGGGAGTCAAAGTTAAAACAGACTTATTTCCGTTTGTTTCTTTCCTCCGCCGAAGGAGCTACACCGGAAATACGTCAGTCACCTAGGATGAAGCTTAACCAACGAATTCGATTTTTTTTTCTTCTCTGTTAGTAATGATCCAAGACTGGAAGGTCTGTTACAGAATGCTGTGCGTCGCACCCTACAGGATATGGGACGAAGATGTCTGCAAGAGCTTGAGAAGCAGGCTCTTCCTTGAACATAGATTCCTACGCTTTCTTCCCAGTAGTCCGGTCCTCATCCTCGTTTTCCAGATTAGCGTGTTATATGGAAATTGAGAGGATGTTATGTTGCTCTACAATAAAATTGAAACCGGCACGTATTCCTTGAAAAGTTTTCCTTGACAGTTTAGAGGGTGAACCATGTCTAGACTATCAGTCCAAACAAAGACTCGTTAAGACTTTAAAAAATATGACAAGGGCGACGACGGGAACTTATTGAGAGAAAACAAAAATTAACGAGCAGAAAAACCACGTGCGTTTTTTAAAATTTTGTACATTTTCAATCGGTTATTTGCGAAACAAAATGGCGTAAACCCACCAAATTTTGTTCAGTTTGAGAGCAATAGCATCAGACGGCAAACTATTCACGTTTCCATTTATAATTTTTTGCAGTTTGAGAGCAATAGCATCAGACGGCAAACTATTCACGTTTCCATTTATAATTTTGTGCAGTTTGAGAGCAATAGCATCAGACGGCAAACTTTTCACGTTTCCATTTATAATGATGAATATTTATTTGTGAGATGAGGTCTGATGCTGACATTTGCAAAATTCTTAACTAAAATAAAGTTCATTTTTCAGCAAGCTTTTCCTTGGCGTCACCGTTGGGACCGCTCAACCTCCCCCAATGTCGAAACTCGTAGAAATGGAATTTTTTCAGCATGTCTTATATTCTTTTAAAACAAGCCTTACCATGATTTCAAAGAAAGGCGTTGAGCCCCGTTCCAGAAAAGTGACAAATTCGCCGTCTAGAGAAACACCTCCCAAACTCCAAGTATTGACCATGTCAAAGCAAAGAAATGTTCACCCGAAGTCGTGAAGTACACGTGCTTTGGGATCGTTTTGCATGCTTTGTATTTCTTACGAGTGGTTATGTAAACCAAACTTAAAAGTAACAGCATTGTTGAGTTATTTTCTTCCAATTAAAGTTTTATAGGTTGCAATTTTGTAAGACGTGTTTTATCAAAGTCACGATGAATTCGAAATAAAGATTGTTTCAACATAATACTGTCTAATTTTCGTTCGCGGCTGTTAGGGCCAGGCTAAACTAGGAAACTTTGTTGCGGAAACATTGTTTCCTGTTATGTTTCCCGGGGTGGCTAAATTAGCGGGAAACAACAAAATGTTTTGCTGCCCCAGTGGCTAAACGATAAAACATTGTTTCGGAAAACAAATGAGCTACGCATGCGTGTATGAATAAACTTACCTAGAGGGAATCTGGGGATCAAAGGATGTTCACATTTTCATCGTATCAAAGCCGTTTCTGGCATTCTGCACAATAGTAAGGAACTTCAGCAACTTGTACCACTTCCAAGAAGAGTGGTACACATCGCTTGTTTGTTGACCGGACTTCTTTTTTCTTTCCAGGGCCTGTTCCCTCATAAATTGACCTGATAATTTTCTACTTGCTCTTGTAATCCTCCCGGCTGATATCATATTTTTCTGTCATCAGTAGATCGATTTGCGAATACGCCACCTCCTTACTGTCCCTGTTCCTGTAGTCCTTATGACCCAGGTCCCAGAGAAAAGGCCTTTCCTCCTACAGCATAATTAGCATTTCAATTTCTTCATCTTTCCAATTCCTTTCCCTTTCCTTTCACTTTCTTTGAGCGTGACCTGCTTGAATTTCTTCGCAGTCAGCCATTTTAATTGTTGTCTGCTCACCGTTGCTATGAAACATTTTTCAATGTGCGAGCGGCAATGGAAACTAATCAACATTGTTTTCATCGTGGCTAAACTGGGAAACATATGTTTCGGACGCAAAATTTGTGTCCGGGAAACAAAAATGTTTTTTGTCTGCAGGCAAAAACAATTTTTGTTTCCGAGCAGCAAAATTTGTTTCCCCAACATATGTTTCCCGCGCGGCTAAACTGGGAAACATTTGCCTCCCCAACAAAGTTTCCTAGTTTAGCCAGGCCCCGGTTGTTCGAAGGATGGATAACGCTATACACTGGATAAATCACTATCCGGTGGATAGCGCAGTACGTTTTGGTAACACTTATCCGCTGGATAGCGATTTATCCGTTGGATAGCGTTATCCGCTGTTTGAACAACCGGAGCCAGGCCTTTAGGATTAAGAGCAAACCATAAAAAGTAGCATTATCATGTGCATTCATGACGAAGGTGCGAAATGCAACACAAACATGCGACATCAAGGCGTGTTTTGTGTCCAAAATGGCGTTAAAATGAATGATTTCATTTCATCTGTCAACTAGCATCTATCAAAGAATCGACATTAAATGAAAGAAATCAATTGGAAAAAGTAGCCAGATAGCATTGCGTGGTACAGTTATCATTTCGCGGGGCAATTCGTACTAGTACTGTTGATATCCCAGGCAAAAAAAATGCAAAAGAAATGTAAAGTCATTAATCAACGGCTTGCTAAAAAGGCCAGTAAATTAGCATTATATTCGCGAAACATGCGTGCGTCAAAGGGAAGAAACAAGGTTTTTTCCAAGGTCAACATTTTCTTTAAATGAGTTGGGAGGATAACGTGCGAGCGAACTATCTCCCAAGGATCGGGAGAAAAGAAGACAGACATTTGGAAAGAGAGAAAAGTTCTCGCTGGCTAAGAGGGGAATATATTTCTGAAATTCAGGGTGGAATTAGTAGTGTTGTAGGCCGTTCAACAATGCACTCATGTTAGCATGTCAGACATCCAAACTTTTATTCCGAGCAAGAAGTTAAGGCTTTGAAAATGTTTGACTTTTCCGACCAATTATTTCCTAAACGCTGAAAGTTTGCTCAGAGTTTCCGAAACAAGTCGAGGTAGGCGATCGCTGGAATTGAAAAATGTAAGACTGTGATAAGCATATTGTGATCATCAAACAACCAGTTTAAAGAAGTCACTGAGGAGGTGTGTACCCCTTTCACGGAGGAAAAAGAATAAGACACCACGTGCAGTGTGCGCCTGCGCACAAATGATGTCTATGTATCACAGTCCGGTTCTGTACCCGTGTACCTGACCAATAACAAAACTCATCTTGTACCCGGATCCTCCTGGTGTCGTGGGAGATTGGCTTTAGGTATTTCAATGGAAAGGTACGTGATACTCTTTATTTTCTATTGCTTATTTCGCACTTGAGAAAGTACCTCGGAGCTAGCAAATTAGGGCGCGAGAAAAGCGGTTTTCACTTCTATGAGAAACACAATTGACCCTATTCGTTTGTTATTTACAAAAACCAGGATTTGCATGTTGGTTGATGCAGGCAGACTAGCTATTTTGGGAGAACGACAGTCAAAATAGAAACAGGAAAGTAAATGGTTTGTTTCCGATGGGCATGAACTCGTTTCAAACAATGTCGTAGTGTTAGATAAACAGATAAATGTAGAGTCAGTGTAAGAAAAATAAGCAAATTCAGTAAATATTGTTCATATGAATAGCAGGTGATCGCCAATCGTATGTAAGTACACTTTCCAGTCTAACAGTAAGCGCTTTTTTTCTGAAGGTAGGCTTTTGTGAGAGGTGAGTTTCTAGGTTTATATCTTAACATCTGGCATTTTTGTAGTTACAGGATTGGCTATTAGTGTAAATTTACTATAAGTCACACGTCTGTTGTTAATAAAGACTTTACGTTACGTTACCTTACTATGGTGTACAAAATTGATCACTTTCTTGCCCCAATGTGTATATTTGAGTAATATGTGGGGCATGGTTAAGGTTTTACTATTTACAACCTTCGAAACTGTAAAATAACTTGATTCATTATCCAACTCTGCTTCGTAGAGTACAAATAACGCCCCAAACGAGTACAAATATCTCGCGGTATTTGTACTCCAGAGAACCGGTTAGACAGGTTTTCTCGTATCGCGCAAGCATCGAATTGAAGTTAACAAAAAAAAAACAGCGGACAATCTAAATTAATTTTTCTTACAACGAAGAGTCGGAATGGCGAATATTGATCCAAGTTTATTGGATAAATTGAACGAAGAAAAGCAGTTACTAACTGCTAACGTCTAGTAGACGACAATGAAATTTCCGCGCCAATTCCGTTTCGCTTCACATACTTCTTTCTCGCACTCCCCTTAAATAAATATTAGCGAAATTCGCCCGCACTGAAATAACAATTTGGCGTGTTGGATAATTTTGACTCACCCTTAGGGCTCGTCAAAATACGGTACAACTCGTAAAATACTCAGCGATACTACACTACAAAACGTTTAATAAGATATTTACATATTCCAAAAGTTCAAATCATAATGTTCAGAGACGGCTTCGCATTTACGAAAGCGTCTGACAGGGTGGAATCCACTAACTTGTAATAATCAAGTTGCTGCCATCTACTTGTGCCTCGAGGTAGAAATTATTTCATCAGGTTTTCATTTCGAAGACAAGTAATTAAACGTTAGAAATATTTCTTCTTTATCAGTGATATCTATCTTTTACCATTACCTTATATTGATTGGTGTAAGCCCTGCTTGGCAAAACTAGGCGCAAAGAATACAAATAAATAAGTTCAGTTCTCGGAAACACTTAACGATGAAATTATTTCTTCTTCCAATGTGCTGCAAAATTGTGATGCTCTCGAAAAAGGTCGTCTGAGGACCACCGACAGGAAGAAATTAACTGGTCAGTCATTTTTTTGCGAAATAAGAACTGAAACCAAAGTCACATTTACTGAAGAGGAGTCCATACTGCTATAAACATTCTGCGACGTGTCTTCCCAGAAGAGAGCGTCATCTGAATGAGACCTTGACTATTTTCACTGGGTCCGCAATGGTATCGCAAATAAAATGTGGCTAAAGAGTGAGGGATTCGATTCTCAGTTAAGGCCACGATCCGAGACAGAGGAACCTGGACCAAGAGAGGGAAATGGTTACAATGATCAACAGGGGAAAAAAAATGTCTCAAAAACTACAATATAATGATTTTGATGAATTTCTTTATCATTCAATTTAAAAGCAAACTACAGAAGCCGGTTTTAGATGGAATATTTTTTCAGTTTCTGTCGTTCTTTTTGACGGTTTTATATAAACACTTACCACGTAAGTTTCTTTCTCAGATAGTTGGAAGTTTCCTCGTTCCAATAAGTCAAAGGATGCTGTTAATTCTCCCTCAACGAAAATGTTGTGGAATTGCCTAGCGCCCCCTTTTGCGGGGTGTTCTTCCCCAACTGGACAAATTGTTACTTTCTTGTTATGAACATGCTCATACTGCCGCACCAATGAGCATATCTAGATAAAAAGGTACAAGTATATTTTCAATTGACTTCGTGGTCCAAATCTAAAAAATTACATATCACCTGATCAGTTTGTTTCTCACAGATCTGATAGTCACTTTGCGTTTCACTGAAAGGGTGATATAAGGGTTAGTTTCACTTCTTTTCTTCATACTCTCATTCAAAATGAACCATTCAGACGGTTCAAATACCGACTGAGACACCATGTTGGTATTTCATCGAAAAGACACAACTCCAATGATACTTCTCTCTCAAGCTCAACCCAAGGCTAAGAGCATGACTACGCAGCGGGAACTTGTTAATTCTGTGGAGCAACCCATAATGGACTTATTTTCTGTCTTTGGGAATGCAGGCAAAACTACAAGCCTAACCGAAAAAGGAAGAAAAAAAGAGGGCATCAATTGCTGGAACGGACTACGTTTTAAATTAATGATGAGTTCTCTTACCACACCAGAATTTTTCACCGCCAAAAAATGAAAACAAATTAACTGGACTTCTGGATGGGATACTTGCATCACGAAGCATGTCATGGGGCGAGGTGAGAGTGGAACTGATTCTGATAACACCGAATGACCTTCAAGAAACAGAAAGAGTACACTGTGGTTTTTGTCTTTGGTTTTGTTTGTCTGGTTATTTTTTTCAGGTTTGTGACATCTATCTCCTAGTAGAATGGTAATGCTCACATATTTCACATGGTATACCTATTGATCTCTTTCTGACAAGCTTATTACTCAAAAGCTCTTGCTGCTTTTCTAGTTCTGCGTCCTCCTTCTTAATCTCTTGTTTCCTTTTTTGTATGTATGTTTGTATTTATGTATTTTGGCAAGCTTATTACTCAAAAACTCTTGCTGCTTTTCTCGTTCTGCGTCCTCCTTCTTAATCTCTTGTTTCCTTTTTTGTATGTATGTATGTATTTATGTATTTTGGCAAGCTTATTACTCAAAAGCCCCTGCTGCTTTTATCGTTCTGCGTCCTCCTTCTTAATCTCTTGTTTCCTTTTTTGTATGTATGTATGTATTTATGTATTCTGGCAAGCTTATTGCTCAAAAGCTCTTGCTGCTTTTCTCGTTCTGCGTCCTCCTTCTTAATCTCTTGTTTCCTTTTTTGTATGTATGTATGTATTTATGTATTCTGGCAAGCTTATTGCTCAAAAGCTCTTGCTGCTTGGACAACTTGCGAGGATGGACAACTTCTGACGTAAAAAATATAAAAATTTTTAATAAAAAACGTTTCGGTCAGAGACCTTCAGTTATTTACAACTTTTGAAATAAAAAAAGAGCATTAAATAGGATCGAAGTGCTGATGATTACGTAATTACAGATAACGACTAATAAATTGGTGCTAATAAACAAAACACCTAATTATAAAGAAAGCAATGGAAAAAATACAAGGAACAAACCCTAAAAACTAATAGATAAGAATACTAAATATGTTAATATAAGTGGCGTAACCAATTGCAAAGAAGCAATGCGGCGAGCATTAAAAAAAGGAAGGCCCACTTTTTACTACAACTGTATACCGTAACAAAATCCCAAAACAAGGCCTTTGGAGCCTGAAAGGGCAAATTAGCAACAAAGTGGCACGGAAAGCTCTCAAACTTATCATGCCAACAGATCGAACACCTGATCGCCGTGGGAAAACGAACCCAAATTCTTCTTTTCTATAAGAGACTAAGAAAACCAGCTCGTGTATGATCACTTCTACAGACATAATAATAATAATAATAATAATAATAATAATAATAAAGCATTTATATAGCGCTAAGCTCGACTAGTTCTCCGTAGCGCTTTACAAAGTTATAGAGTAATTAACATAGCAATTAAATTATAAAAAATCGTAAATTAAAAAGCGTCTTTGAACAAGTATGTTTTAAGGTTCTTCTTGAAAATTGCAACAGATTCAGATGTTTTCAGGGAATATGGTCAATCGTTCCAAAGCTTGAGACCGGCAATGGAGAAGGCGCGGTCACCATAGTTCTTTCGAAATGTTCTAGGAACCGTCAGGAGCATTTGTGATGAGGAACGCAGTACACGAGAGCCATAATTCCTTTGATGCAACAGTTCAGCAATATAAGCTGGAGCTAAGCCATGTAGACCTTTATAGACAAATAGAAGTATTTTGAAGATAATGCGATACAGGTAGCCAATGAAGTTTCTTTAATGCAGGTGTAATATGTTCCCATTTCTTTGTCAAAGTAATAACTCGCGCAGCAGCGTTCTGTATAGACTGTAGCTTGTTAATCATATAGTCAGGTAGTCCATAGAGAAGGGAATTGCAATTATCCAATTTAGATGTAATGTAATCATGAATATTGGATATTGTTACAGCGGAAAACCCTATGAATGTTGTGCTCGGCGATTCTTTTTTCACTAATGAACCAAATCATCATGGTAAGGATGTGTACACAGAAAATGATACCAATTGTGGTAATATCAGCATAAAAAACGGCCACAGTCACACTTTCAAGAACGACCGTTTTGCTTGTGCACTGAAAACTGGCACTCTGCCACCGACGAGGAATATCGAATTTTACAGTCAAAGTCGGTCAATCGTTGGTGATATCAATGTCAATGATCACACAGCCAAGAGGATCCTGCCGGACGTTGAGACTAGTTGTAGAAGAAAAGAAAGTGATTGGGTCGCTCTAAAGATGGAAAAGCTTCGGAAAAAGAAAGAGGGTAGAGCAGGTGAGTAATATCATCAAGCTATTTTCACTCCGGAAAAAAAATGACCGAATCTTTTTCATTTCTTCCTTATTATTGGTGAAAATTGAAGGTACATCTTTTTAAAGATTAAAATCTTCGGAATGAAAGAGTACATCAAGATTAAACTAAGATTAAAATCTTCAAAAATCCTTGCGAGGGGTCCGGTAAGGCAGTTTTGTCCAATTCCTCTCTAATTTTGAGCGAGGTCGTCTTCAAATTTGCGGCCTCGTCGGTTATAAATAATTAATAATATCGTCCCGTTCTGCCTGATGCGTGATGAAGTCGTTCGTCATCAAATTATCTGTTTTTGTTCGTCAGAGGCTACCCAGTGCGCTTTTCACGGAGTGTAACCATTTCCTTGAGCGTCATAATGAAATCTACAGAAATGTTTCCGCAATAAGACTTTTCAATAGATACGCCCGCATTCATAAGCTTCTTTTGTGGTATGGCATCGATCGAATTGAATTTGCAAGGCGATTATGGACATTTGTAGAAACTTGCTAGCTTGTCAAATAACTGATGTTTTGTTCTAGATCCTGAAGGTGGATGTCGCTTAAAAGAAGTTCGGAAAATACATCTAAACGTCAATTAACAAGGGGAATACTTCAAGATAATGACAAAAAGAAAAATCAACTACAATTTAGTCCAGGCATTTGTCTCTTCGAACAGACTTTACTCTGTCATTGTTACTAAATTTATGGTTTTCTGTTTGTGATTTTACCGCTGTAGGTTTACAAACAGGAATGCCAAACAGTGATCAGTGTGGTTAAGATGTTAGTGAGGTGAGAGAATAAATCGTTTTTGAATGAGTTTCCAACATCTAAGTTCTTTTTAATTATCTTGTGACGTTTCAAATCAATTAGCTCTTAGTTCTTCATGTGGGATGCAGTTTGCAAAGGGTATACGCATGAAAAAAATTATTCACCAGCATTTTACATTACAACAAATGCGGGTTTTTAAAGCAATCTCCAATTCAGGTTCGAAAGTAATCCGAGATCGCACTGGATTTGCTTCACTTCGCTCTGTGATTGGTCCAGAAAAACTCACGCCAGTCTCGTAACCGATTGAATTGGTCACCCGCGTTTTCCGGCGCTTTAGGCAGTTTGATTGTTTTTACTCTGAGTCCTCTGATTGGATAAATTTGAAATTTTTGCCTCCATTTTCAGTTTTTGAAGGCTCTAAGAGCTACAAAAATATCAAGGGCTAGCAGGATGGTCGTTAGTTGTGCAAACCTTCGACTGCGTCTCGATGTTGAACTGTTCGAATTCTCTCAACTCTTTTTGCAAGAGGATGCGTAGTCCTTTGTAGCCATTTTATAATGTTTTACAGAGGTACGCGCGATTGTAAAGCGCCACAACCATCTTTAGACACCCTCATCCAAAATACGTTACATTGGAAATCCTACATAATCCATAGAAAGAAAATGAGCGAATTTATGTAGGTTATGTAGGGAGTCAAAGCTAAAATTGGCTTTCAAAACAGACTCATTTCCGTTTGTTTCTTTTCTCCGCCCGAAGAGCTACACCGGAAACACGTCAGTCACGCAGGATGAGGCTTAACCAACGAATTCGATTTTTTTCTTCTCCATTAGTAATGATCCAAGATTAGAAGGTCTGTTACAGAATGCTGTGCGTCGCACCCTGCAGGATATGGGACGAAGATGTGTGCAAGAGCTTGAGAAGCAGGCTCTTCCTGGAACGTAGATTCTTACGCTTTCTTCCTAGTAGTCCGGTCCTCATTCTTTTTTCCAGATTAGCGAGTTTATATGGAAATTGAAAAGGTGTGTTATGTTGCTCTACTTAACAATTATTCGCCTCAGGTTCGGTGAATATCGTCGAATAATCCCCTCGACTTCGTCTCGGGGATTATTCGACAATATTCCCCGAATCTGAGGCAAATAATTGTTTTAGTATAATTTCAGAGCTGAACAATAGAGAAATTTCTAAAATCATAACATTTTAGTAACATTTATTAACATTTTATTTTAAAATTTTATATAAACCGCGTGGAGCGGTTTATATAGCGTTATATAAGGAACCGCTCGACCAATCAGATTGCTGGAAACTCTTTGCTCAGCTCTGAAGTTATACTAAAATGGAATTGAAACCGGCACGAATTCCTCAAAAAGTTTTTATTAGCAGTATAGAGAGTGAACCATCTCAAGTTTGTCAGTCCAAACAAAGACTCTTTAAGACCTTAAAAAAATATGATGAGTGCGACGACGAGAACGTATTGAGAGAAAAACAAAGTTAACGAGCAGAAAAATCACGTACGTTTTCAAATTTTGTACATTTCCAATCGGTTGTTTGCGAAACAACATGGCGTAAGATCACCAAATTTTGTGCAGTCTGAGAGCAATAACATCAGACGGCAAACTATTCACGTTTCTATTTATAAATTTTGGGCTGAGATGAGGTCTGATGCTGACATTTGCAAGATTCTTAACAAAAATAGGGTTAATTTTTAAGCAACCTTTTCCTTAACGTCACCGTTGGGACCGCTCACCTTTCCCCAATGTTGAAACTCGTAATAAATGGATTTTTTAAGTGTGTCTTACATTCTTTAAAAACAAGTCTTACCATGATATGAAAGAAGGGCGTTGAGCCCCGTTCCAGAAACGTAACAGACTCGCCCTCTAGTGTAACATCTCCAAAACTACAAGTATTGACGTTGGCAATGCAAAGGAATATTTACCTGCAGTCATGAAGCGCACGTGCATAAGGTTTGGTTACGTTTGCATGCTTTTGTATTTCCAAAATGTGATTAAACAAACCAGACATAATTATTACTAACAGCATCGTTGAGTTGAAAGTCCAATTAAAGTTTGTACTTTTGTAAGACATGTTTTATCAAAGGCAATATGAATTTCAAATAAAGATCATGTTTCAACGTAATAGTCTTGATTTTCGTTCGCGGCTTTTAAGAGTTAAGTGCAAAATAAAACTGAAAAGGTTATTATTACGTATGCACCTAAGAAAGGTGCGAAATGCTACCCAAAGCTAGAACAACAGGGCATGTTTTGTGTCCAAAATGACGTTATTTATCTTAAACCAACATCTAATCATTAAACAGTCAAAAGTAAATGAAAGAAATCATGGAGAAAGTACCCAATAGCATCGCCGCGTTGTAATTTTATTATTTCGCGGGGCAGTTCGTAATAGCCTTGATGATATCCCAAGCTGAAAGAAAGGGGAAAGTCTTATATCAACGTGGCTTAATTGCCAAAACGACTGGTAAATAAGTGAAATATTCGCACAAAGAAAACAAGCGCCAAAGCGCAGAAATAACGTTTTTCCGAGGTGCTCATTTTACTGAAGGTGGCTAAACCAACAAAAACTGAGAAAAATTCAGGCCTGTACAGGATTTGAACATTGACCTCTGCTATACCAGCGCAGTGCTCTACCAACTGAGCTAACAAGCCGTACGGGCCTGACCTTTTTTAGGCCTTATTTTCACTACTGCTCAAGTAGTGTTCATTACTGCGAAGACCACATTGATATTCAAGCATGAAATTGATTACAATCTTTTCGCAACATAATACCCTACTATCTTACCCAAACCTGTAAAGTTCCTTTCATGAAGCAGTCCACATCGTCATGATGAGCTCTACTGTTCAACAAAAAATGTTAAAACATGCCAGAATACAGTGTACTTCAATACAAGTACAGTGTATCAACTTTTATTATATAGATACTGATGAAATACCAGGATTTCTCCTTTTACTAAAAAATCACATCTTCACCGCCGCAGTGAAGATGCTATTTTTATCTTTCACGTGTGAGGATATTGGTGTGGCCATGGTTACCAACATAATTACCCAATCACAATAGAGCTTCTCGCTGAGGCGCGCGGTCGGTTGATTTGAATTTTCATAAGTATCTATATAATAAACAGAACATTACATGGCCGCTTGGAGAGTTGAAAGTATCTCTCACTCGTTCGCTGCGCAAACTCGTGAGAGATACTTTCAGCACTCGAAGATAAATTCGTATCCCCGCGCGACCATGTAATATCCTCTATTTATCCTAATCACCTACGTGAAATATGAGAAGGAACAGACATCCCCGAGAGGCATCAGGGCTGGAAAGAACTGTGACAAAACTCTAGCAACAAAAACAATGTGATAACTGTTCCGCTGTCCCAGCTCAGGGTTGTTAAAAGGTAGTTGATTTTGTCAAAGTCTTCTATCTCGGCCACGTGTGGCTTTGAATCATCAAAATCTTTGCAGGAAACCCGATCAAATCTCACATAATAGGCTACCCAATGCATATAAGAGTACTGAATGTTTGCAATGACCGAAATCTGGGTTATCGAATACAACCCCTCATAGATTGACCATACGCCACCTTGGCCTTGATAACTGCTGTCAAGTTTGACCCCACCCTGTCCTGGCCATTTCATGTGTTTCGAAGACTTTCTCTTGCTCTTGACTTGGTCATGCTTGACTTAGGGCCAAGTCGCACTAGAGGACAATTTCAGATTTGTCCAGGAAAAATCTGACTTGAAATCGGCCAGTGACAAAAAATTTGTCCGGAAAGCTACAGTCGCACTTGAGAACAAAATCTGTGAACAAAACATCACACCATGCTGTGAGCGTCACGCAATTTCCCGCGAAGCAGCCTTTACCCGCTGTTTCAATCCACAAACCGCGACACGAGGGATCTCAAAATGTTTCCACGAAGAATTCTAGCAATAATATTTTTCTTCTATTTTCTGGTTCTTCATCAGCAAGCAAATATCAATATCAATTTAATGATATGTTGTCTGTTATTAATGCAGAATTTACGTGCACAAAACATTCTAGTGACACGATGTATTCGCCGACAACGAAATCGTTATCGAAGACGAGCACCATACTATTGGACTCTTCCTCGTCCAGTCGAATCGTGGTTCGAGATCCATTATACTGATCGAACAATACCTGGGGACTACTTTCGAAGGCTCTTACGAATGAACAGAGAAAGCTTTGATTTGTTGCTCAACGTAATTCGTAACCGGCTGGCGAGACAGAATACAGTTCTGCGAAATTGCCTCACTCCTGAAAAGGTCCTTGCTTGTGGTTTGCTTCGCCTTGCACACGGAAATTCATACGAAACAATAGGACCTGCGCTAAACGTCGGCAGAACTACAGCAATAGAGGCTTGTCAAGACGTGGTTGAGGCTCTTTATGACTTAAGGAATGAGTACATCGAATTCCCAACAACAGTGGCCGAGACAATGAGGTGTATAGAGACATTTACGGACAAATCACGACTTCCAAACATTGTTGGGGCCATAGATGGCACTCATATCAAAATAGTTGCTCCTAGAGACAGTGCTGTTGATTATTTTAGTCGAAATCAGCAACATGATTTCATTATTCAGGCCGTTGCCGACGGTAAGGGATTATTTCTTGACTTTGCAGCGGGTTATCCGGGAAGTATCCACGACGCTAGGGTATATCGAAACAGCTCGCTTTATCTAAGAGCAAGCAACGGAGATATACTCAAGGAACCCGTTGAAAGAATCGGCATCACAGCCTTACCTGGTAGGAGACAGCGCATACCCTATTTCCCCCTGGCTTATGAAGCCTTATCCTGAAGCGACGCGTGACCCTGGCGAGATAACATTTAACAAGGAACTGTCGTCTGCACGAGTAACCATCGAGTGCGCTTTTGGCTGCCTCAAAAGTCGTTGGCGAATTCTACAAAAGCGGTTGGATAGCAGAATAACTTTTTCTGTGAAGATTGCCATTGCTTGTGCAGTGCTGCATAACTTTTGCATTAAAATTGGGGACGAATGGGAGGATGATTTTTACGATGACGATGATGACCGCGGAAACGAACAGAACAATGACTTAATGCAGGACGGGGAAGATATAAGAGAGTTGCTAAAAAACAGTCTATGATTCTTCAAATCCCTTTTTAAAGAGAAGTGTGTGATAAAGATAATTTTTGCATTTACAACAAGAAATCAGTTCAAGCAGTACATTCATTTGTTTCCATAATTTCGTTTGATCGATTCGCAACATAAACAATAACATGTCTTTTGATAATGGTCGATAATGATTGTCTCCCAATAGTCCAAAACAGTCTTGAGTTAAAGTTCAGTTGTCTTTCTCATTCTGTTGGCCAAGGATTTTCACAATGGAGCCCATAAATTGGTTCATCATGGCTAGCTGCTGCGTCTGTGATTGTTGCAAAGAATCCATAAATGCTGTAACTTTCTCCCCCTGCTGCCTCATATCCTTTAGAGCCATCTTGAACTCTTCGTCGCTGTCATTATCAGGAGCTTTGCGTTTCGAAGCTCGTTTCCCTTTCTTTGACGCTCTTCTCTTTTCAGCTGGAGTTTGTAGCATATTGGGGCTAGATGAAGTACTGTTCTCGCCAGTAGTATCACTTGATACAGCTACAACTTGGGGGGCACTTTCGCCGCTGATCCCAGCTTCGGCTACATTATTGAAGGTTACTAGGTCGCGGCATCCAAGGATCTTATCGACCTCATCGTAGTAGACGGATTTCCTAAGGTTTCCTCCTGTTTGGTTTTTGTTCCAATCTTTTGCATTCTTGTATCTTTCTATGATGTACTTCATTTTCCGAATACATTTGTCGGCCGTCTTGTTGGACTGTAGCGCTTTCGAAATCTTCTCAGCGATCCAGGCCCACGTTTTCCTGCACTCTCTGCTTTCCAACTGATCGTGTTTTTCAGCCCATAGTTGGACTAACAGTTTTTCCTCATCTTTAGTCCATCGTTCCTGGGCCTTCTTGTTCTCGGAAGATGTACGGCGCGAAGAAGTTTGGGATGATTCCGGCATTGAGCCGTCTTCGACGAACGGAAAGGATTCTGACAACGAGCCAGAACTTGCGGTTGAAGGAGATGGGCTTGCAGTTCCTCGATCATTAAAATTGTAAGTGCTAGGCAACGGATATATCCATCCTGGTGGATATTGAGGATATTGTTGCCCCATTTCATACGGAAAGTATTGGTTGCCCGTGCCTGGATTCATGTTGTTGCGAAATGAGAACGTGACCAGTTTTGCCGCGAAGTCTATAGCATAGAGACTTTGCTACATATCACCTGTCAAATCATTTCCGAATTAAAACACTCTCGCTATTGTTTTCCAAAATTTGTCTCAATTTGGCCGGCTCCAGAGGTAGTCGACGGCATCTTTGAAGTTTGACCGCCCGCGACCAAATTTTGTCCTTTGGTGAACAAACCGGTCGCACTTGGTTTTTCATTGTGATGACAGATTTTTGACATAAATAAACAGTTTTGTCCTCTAGTGCGACTTGGCCCTTATTCAATCATTTATAGGGCCACACTTAACCAGGATGCATTGCGGGAATGGTGGCCTTTCTCAATATTTTCTTTATTACAGAAAAGGAGAGCATACCTTGTGTGTAATATTATTCGACTAAATCTTTGCAATCTCAATCGAGAACCGGCTTTTTATACCCTCATTCTGGTTTCTATTTACTACGTATTTTTGACGTTTCATTCTGCGTCCGCTATAATGAAGCCATCGAAAAAAGATCATCCTGCACGACGAAAAGCCACCGTATTACATGGCTGAGCTGACTACAGGGGCGTAGCAAGTCATTTTTGGCTTGTAAGTCTGTTCCATACCTCGTAAATATAGTGCAGCCGGGGAAGGTAAAGATATTCCAAGAAAAAATAAATATTCCGAGAAAAGTTTGTAGGCCCGGGCTTACAGGCTTAAAGGGAGCTACGCGCATGGACTAGATCAATTCAAAAGCATGGAATGAGAGAAATACAGTTTTGGGATTTGGCAAGAAAATGTGCATAGAGTTTGCAGAAACCCTGCCACACAGCATTTCGGTGGAAAGTCAGATAGAAGGCCCCTCTCAGCTTCTTCGGTGACCGACGGACGTGAGAACGTTTACAATCGATCTCAAGCCTAATCCCGTGTAAGGTTTTTGGGTAACCCTTCACTCGCGGTGAAAAAAATTCAGAAATACATTTCTCTTGAACTTCACCTTGAAGTCCAATATTCTTCACGCATATCTTGAAACATTGTGAGTTTTTATGGAACGAGGAGCGGGACAAATTTATTCATAGAAGGCGTTTCGCGCGCCTTCTCCATTTGCGAATCCTTTCTTCGCGCCTGATGAAAGACACAAATAGAAATTCAACTATTTGAAGGTCTTCGTCTCTTTGTAATGCATTTGGATGTAAAGGGTCGGTTTCCTCTTTAACCTCACGCTTTCGTGCACTTTTGTGTGCAAGAACATAATTTCTGAGACTCATATTTCGGCCATGAATAATGACTGTAGCTTGGTACATGTACAGAATCAAGATCTTAATCTCTTGACAGAATGTAGCTGTTTGCCCATCTTACAAATTCTTCTATTTTGTCTTTGTTTGTGTTCCACAGACGAAAACGTCGTCAATATACCTCTTCCAAAGTAGCGATTTAGTGTTTCTCTGGGTGATAATACCCTATTTCTATTTTGCTATAAAAGTATTGGCAAAAGCCACTGCCGCTATGGTATTCTTTGCCACTTCCGTTCGGTTTGCAAGAAAAAGTATCAATCAAGGTCCTGGATTCTTCTATTTTGTTTTTGGTTCTGTTCCACAAGCAGTAAACGTCCTTAATATATTTCCTCCACGATAGCGATTTAGTTTTGCTCTGAGTGATATTACGCTATTTATATTTTTGTTATGAATATATTCGAAAAACAGTCAGTGTAAAACGCAGACTGCGGACTGCAGACCAGGGGTAAAATGCAGACTGCAGACCAGGGTTAAAATGAAGACTGAGGGTAAAATGAAATATTAATAATAAAAAACAAGACCTGGGAGTGTTGGTACCCGTACCCGTAATTTTTTTTTCAAAATCCCTAAAACTCAAACCAAAAGGCGTGTATTCACCTTAGTCAAACATATTATCAACCTCAAGTTCTTGAACTCCCCATTTTGTTGAACCAAGTTTCCCAAAAGCGCCCAAACTGATCGTAATGCTATGCATCCGTACCTTTGTTTACATGTCGGCCATTTTGAATTGTGCTTTCGCGAATAGGTCTGGGACCGAGTAACTCTTTCAGCGTTCAAATTCTTCATATGGCCTTAGAATTGTTTGGAAGACAAGGCAAGCAAAACACGACAGCACGACAACAAGGCCAGGTAAACTTGTAGGTATCGAGCATAGTTTGTGAAAGACATTAACGCAAATTATCGAAAATTACCATGAGATCGTCGTCCTCGTTTTCCGACATTTTATAGTGCCATGTGACTTGGGGACGACGTGACTTTTATACTACGAGAAGCGGCCTTTGTGTGTTTCGTGAGTCTTGACGTGACATTATTTTACGGGTACGAACACTCTTTATTTCATCCTTAAGACTGGTTTTTTTATTATTAATATTTTACCTCAGTCTGCATTTTACCCCTGGTCTGCAGTCTGCAGTCTGCATTTTACCCTCAGTCTGCATTTTACCTCCGGTCTGCAGTCCGCAGTCTACGTTTTACATTGACCGATTCGCAAAAGCTATTGCCGTTGTGGTATTTGCCGTTTCCGTTGTGTGTGTTAGTATCGAGTTCCCGGATAATAACGATAACAGTAGTTAGATTAAGCACCGCGTAAACGGCGAACGCTGAACGTCGGCTGTTGGTCGTTTGCCGTTCCGTCCGCGATGTTCGTCTGTTTAAGCTTCCTGACGACACGGCAGAACAAATGTTCTTAGTCGCCATTCACTGCGACTAGAAATAATGGGTACAAAGAAGTAATGTATTTTCCGCTTGAATTCGAACTGTATTAGCTTTACAAGCAGTTCATATAGAAGTAAGATGACAAACGAAGCTTAGCTATAAAAGCAAGCGATCAAAATGTTGAAATAGTCGGTAAAAATGGGCTGCAAATACTCACGTTTTCGCGTTCCCTAGAAACGGGAAAAATGTCCTCCTCGAGTAGAAACGGCGGCCGGCAAACGGCAAACGCGGGAAATGTCAGGTCACGTGACCCTCTCTGCCGTTCGCGGGAAAAAAATTCGTGGTGCGTAATCTCTCTAATAGCGCGCAAAGCACACTGGTTGAGCGTGGCCCCTGAATTGAGAGGTCTGTATGTTTAATATAAATAAGGGTGCAATTGTTATCTTGTGTTTTGAAGTGGAAACACGGAGTACTGATGGTTGCGTATGTGGTCGGCCACAAATTTTGGGACATTGGTTCGCAGGAATGTTATTTCCACAACAAATTCGGCCAGATGACAGCTAGAAGAATAGATTGCCAAATTAGCCAGCCTGTAATGAATTAGACCCTTGAGATGGCTCACAAAAAATTCCAACTTTACTTAGACAAAAAATTATTTGCAGTTACGTCTTTACGTCCAAAAGTTTCTCATAACAGATTTATGCAAGTGTTAGATATAATTATCTTTTCATTAATATAGATAATCTCGGGCAACCAAAAGAAGCGCTAGCGATCAGTTAAGTCTAACTTTTCAAGTATTATATATAATAACTTCTAAATACAATCAAACAAGGTAAATTACTTGCGAGCTGCATTACTACATTTTCTACTGCTATATATAATAATTTGGGAAGGACCTTACAAGTGGAGGAACTGGAGGCACTACTTAGAGCATTTAACCGAACATTTCCTGCTTTAAATTGTCTTTTGTTCTCCAGTTTCATGCTCAGAGGATGCCTAACCCCACTTAACGGAGCTTTTCACTTCTTTCCTAGCCTGTCTTCCGTAGATCTTAGTGATTCGAACTTGGATGAACGTGACTTGCGTTCCCTCTTGATGAGCCTGTTTCTACTTGGTAATCCACTGAGTAACGAGTACAGGGTGAATTCTATTGTGAAACAAGCGCTGCCTCAAGTTGATCTACTTATGGGTAATAACTGCTTCATTCGCTGAGAGAAGTAGAAGTAGACCTGTGGGTTGATAGAAGAAATGATTGTGATCAGCGAAACAGCGTAAGCGTCACCTTCTCAACACTGACTTTTATTTAATTTGAAACTATCAACAAATAGAAACAAAATGAAACGGATAAATACTCTCACTGATGACGGCAAATAAAACTGCGAGATATGATGGGAAAGAACTTTCAAGATGAAAAAAAGGTCGATGAATACTACTTTGAAGCCAGGGTACTGATTAACCTCGACATATGTCTTTGGAACCCTTTGTGGAAAATGTTAACGATTCGCTCACCGTTAAGGGTGTTCTCAGGTGTGGCTTGATCAACAATCGAGTTTGAATTTTCTTTGGTAACAACAAAAAAATATCTCCAACTTGAATTGGATGTGAAACGAAAACTTTCATCGTTTCAGGGGCGAGTTGTGAAAATTGGAGAAAGTAGCTCGGATGTTTCCTAGTTGTACCCCTTGGTAGGCCCTTATAGATTTTATCAGTATAAATAGTATATCATGCTACAAATTTTCCCAAAATCATGCTTACAATTATGCCTTTGCGAGCTGCATTACTACATTTTCTACAAGAAGTGAAACCTTTCTGTAAATAAACAAAAAAAAAATTCAACGTACTGTTCTTATAAGACATGCCACGTGTCCTTGTCACCTCCAGTGTTATGCAGTTAACAATTAAATGATTTTTCAAAGACAAGTCTAGGGTCAAAAGTAATATGAATACAAAATCCAACGGTGTGTCCTTAATTTATTTCATCAATTATATCATTGATACATGAACAATAGAAAAAACCCACGTTTACCGATCTTAAAATTCAGAAATTCGTCACTGTCCATATTTCAGAAATTTGCAAATGTTTTCAAGAGCGAAATTGTTTCTCCGACATGACGAGGATTACTGATCGTTGCGTTAATGTCACGTCATGGTGTAATTTGGGTCACCGAGGCACCGAATCGAAATATGGCGTCCAATTTGAATTGCCATTGTTCTGGACTGACTAGCCTCTCACACATGTGATAATCCTTTTGTGTTTCCACGTCAAGACGAGGCTAGTAAGTCCAAAACAATGGTAATTCAAATTGGACGCCATATTTCGATTCGGTGAAGTACCCAGTATTTTTCTTCGCGAAAAATTGCCTCCATCTTTGATTTTAATGGCATCGGAAGGCTGGGGAGAGAAAGAGATTTGTACCAGTGACTGAAGGTCAAAAACAGGGAGAGGGGCTTGGAGCGAATATTATCATTACCTTTTGGCCCCTTCCCGCCCCCTCTCTCTACCGTCGACTCTCACTCCAAATTAAACATGACCAGGAGCCCAAGTCATGGGCTCCTGACATGACCGATTAAATAAACGATCACGCGCTTCTTAACGTGAAATCACCGTTGTAAGACTCCTGCAGTGCAGGCTATAGTTCTCGACAATAGTTCTCGACCAGGGAGCACGTAAGAAGTTCCCCAGTTACTGTAAAAACTAAGATTTATCATTTTCAAGTTCGATCCACGGTTTAGTTTATCCTCAATTTTGCAATGTTTTAGAAGAATTGGTTTCCGAAACACTGTGTCGTTCGTCGTTTAGAAGACTGGGCACACCGGAAGTACGTATTGCGTTGGTTACAGTACCCAGCAAGTGTGTCACTTAAGATGAAGAAGATAATTATATATCTTATTAAACATTTGTTGTGTAGTATAGCGGAGCATTTTTACGAGTTGTGCCGTATTTTGACGAGCCAAAACGCAAACAACGAGTTGTCATTTTAGTTCGGGCGAATCACGCGTATATTTATTTACGAGGAGTGCGTAACAGAATTATGCGAAGCGGAACGGAATTGGCGTTAAGGTCAGATTTCGTCTTCTCTGTGTTGCTGTTTTTATTCTCTTCAATAAATGATGAAATTTCATTATCGTCTAACTGCTTTTCTTCGCTCGATTCATCTAATAAACTTGGATCAACATTCGCCGGCCATTCCGACTCTTCGTCGTCAGGAAAATAATTTAAATTGTCCTCCATTTTTTTTCTTAACTTCAATCCAATTCGTCGCTTGCACGATGCGAGGAAACCTCTCGAACCGGTCCTCTGGAGTACAAATACCACGAGATATTTGTACTCGTTTTGGTCGTTATTTTTACTTTTCGAAGCACATTTGGTTAATAACACATTTCATCAACAATGAATATATTATGTGGACTTGCTTTGTGCTTCTGGAAGCATACTTAAAAAAAAATAGGCATAATTATTGAACAAAGGCATAATTTTAAGCATGATTTAGAAAAAATATGGGAAATGCTTGTAGTAATATATGCAACTTTTAAAGGTAAAATCTATTGGGGCCTACCAAGGGGTACAACTAGGAAACATCCGAGCTGCGTTCTCCAATTTTCACAACTCGCCTCTGATACGATGAAAGTTTTCGTTTCACATTCAGTTCAAGTTGCAGTAGTATTTTTGTGATGTTACAAAAGAAAATTCAAACTCTATTGTTGATGAAGCTGTTAAAAGACAAAATTGAAATTCAGCAAGAATTTTCATTAAGTGTGCTTTTAGACTTATTTGGGTGTTAAGAAAAGGGATGGAAATATTATATCACTTTAAGCCATTCAATGCAAAAATTATAATAAGCAGTTTGATTATTTCCTATTCCTTTTGGCGGTCTCATCTAAGTACAATTTCGTTCACCTTTTTCTTATTGTGGTTGCAAATTTGGCATGGAAGCAAATGTTCAGTTTCTACGGTGATTAAAACTTGCTGTATATTTCGCGGTAAGCTATGCTTTTAACTATGTCAATCTGCTAATTGAAAACTGCATAGTTTAATTTACGCGGTTTTAATAAATGTTATTATAATGTTATTAATTAAGAAAGAGAGTAAGTCTCTTTGGTTAAAGTTAACCTCGTACAGGATTTCCTGGAAATTCCTACTTCTTATACTTTTGACTATTCTCAGACTCGTTTTTTAGGAACAAATTCTATGTCAAATTCACGATTAAAGAATATTTCTTAAATTTTATTTTAACACCTTTAACACCACCCAAAGTGTAAACAGCTCATGCCTTTTCATCGTTCGCACTGAATTTTGAATTAGATAAGACCACATAACATTTCTGGGGACGGTACTCGTCAACTCCCCTTCACCTCTGAATTTTCCGTTTATTCTGTCGTTATGTAACAGTCTTCTAAGGCTATTTTCCCGTAAGATATCTTTTAAGTATGATTCTAATTCTGCCAATAGGTTAATTATAATTTTTACATTATTAATCTCGTTTCTGCTCTGGCCGATCTCAACCATTAAAGTATGAAATTTAAAGTAGATATGATTTTATAACTGCATAAACAACTCGAAGGGGCATACTTAGTATGCAGGAACTGTTGTACGTAGCTTAACGTGATTCGCTGGTTGAGATAGAACGATGACGATGCTAGAAGATTGACAGCTTAGTAGTGTCACCTTTAGTGTCACTTTTATAAGCTGGTGCCCAGCATTTTCAATCAGAACAAGATAAAGTTGAGTTGTACTGAGTAGGGTTAAAAGTTGAGCTAGTCCCACAAGAGAAAAAAAGTTATATTAAGAGTACAGGCCAAGAAATAAAGAAATACTATTGGGTGTTAGAAAATCTTCTAACCAGGGCTGTTGCCAGATTTCAGGACAAGACGAGGCAAGTTTCGAGCGCCGAAGGCGCGAGCCGCTAGAGGGGTCTGGGGGCATGCCCCCCAGAAAACTTTGAAATCTAGAGGTTTAGAAATGCTCTTTTAAGGATTTTCCGCGGCAGTTTTCTTCAGAAAAGTCAATCTTTCAGAAAAAAATTAAAAAAGGCCAAAATCGTCTTGCTTCATGCTAGCAAAGCCACACCTGAGAACACCCTTGACGATGAGAGAATCGTAGACATTTCATATAAAGGGTTCCAAATTTCAAGGATAATGATTACCCTGGCTTCATAGCAGTATTCATCGACCTTTTTGTTACCTCAAAAGTTCTTTGCCATTATATCTCGCAATGTTATTTGCCGTTATCAGTGAGAGTATTTTTCCGGTTTCATTTTGTTTCTATTTGTTGATAGTTTCAAATTGAATTAAAAGAAATTGTCGAGAAGAGCGACGCTTTCGCTGTTTCGCTGATCACAATCACTTCTTCTGTCAATGCGCATGTCTACTTCTTTTTTCCACGAATGAAACAATTGTTACCAATAATATAGTTCAACTTCAGACAGCGCTTGTTTCACGATAGAATTCACCTTGTACTCGTTACCCAGTGGATTGCCAAGTAGAAACAGGCTCATCAGATTAGGACTGGACTTCAAACCATCCACGAGGGAAAGTAAGTCGTGTTCATCCAAATTTGAATCACTAAGATCCAAGGAAGACAGGCTAGGAAAGAAGTGAAAACGCTGCGTAAGTGGGGTGAGACATCCTCTGAGAATGAAACTGGAGAACAGAAGACATTTTAAAGCCGGAAATGTTCTGTTAAATCCTCCAAGCAGTGCCTCCATTTCCTCCACTTGTAAGGTGCTCCCTATCCTCCCCGTTAGCCAAAGTGTTTCTAACAAAGGCATTTCAGGAAGTGATCGGCCAAGTGCCACGGCTGCCGCTGGAGTCAGTCTTATGTTCCCCAGTAAAAGTTTCTCAAGAGTTTTGATCGTTATAATAGAAACCAGCTCGTTTACTACTGCAGCACAACAGCCAGCCAAGTCAAGGTCAAGTTTGACGAGGTTGATTAGTTTTGGCGACAAACCAGCGAGCGTCACTGCCACAGACGACGTGAATAAACAGACGCCAATGTCAAGCTTCAACCGATACTTACCAGGATTTGGTATCTGTTCTACCAATTCAAAAGCGTTCTCAGTAGTGGAGCAGATGTTAGTCATTGTACTTGAACATTGTTTTGTCTCTACGTGAAGACAAATGTCTAAAGATGTTAGAAATTCAAAACATGACGGTGTTGAACAAACACTGGGAAGAGATGGAGGAGAATTCACACCAGCGAGTAGCCTGGCATGACCACCACAACATAGTTTCAATTCTCTTACGTGAAACTGTGTCTGGCCAGCATGGAAAAGAAGCATGCAACCCAGCTCACAGGAGAACACGCCACATTCGATAGCTTCGAATTTCTTTACAAATGTTCCGACTGAAACAGACGCTGAATGGACAATTGGTTCTAGAGGAATATGTAAGCAATTGAGAAACGCAAGCGACTGGTATATCTTCCTTATTTCGTCACGGTTCCATCTACCCAACCAAACCACTCCACGAAGTGAAATCTCATTCCAAATTTTCTCGTCTGGTAACATGTCAAGGAATGATCTTCCATCCTCCCCAACAAAGATGATGCGATCGGTGCAGTTCAAAAAGTGTGGCAAGCACGCAGTTTTAGATCGAACTTCTCTAAACGAACTATGCACATGGTATATGAAGCAACACTGCTGTGAGACGACACTTTGATCATTCGGTATTGTCAGTGAAAAATTTAGTTCCGGGTCAGAGGATCTAACTGATGCCAAGTGCTCAGAAACCCTCAATGCTCCATCATCAGACAAACCGCAAACAAACTGAAAAACATTTTCCAAGGAACTACAGTCGTTCAAGGTTCGGGCGCAGTCGCCAATTTCACCGAGATTTCCTTCAGGGACACGTCGGTGGGTGATATACCACGCTGCCAAGAACTCCTGTATGCTCTTGTGAATAAATGATACCTTCAATGCTGGTCGAATTCTTTTTGAGCACTTACTGACTTGCAGTAAGCCAATAATGCGACTTTCTTCACAAAGGATGGCATCGGACAGTTGATCATACTCGAATACATGATCGTCCTTTAAAAGACATTCTAAGGCCACCTTTCCGATTTCACTCAAGATCTCTGTGAAATCTTCAACTTTCCCCTCATTGTAATGCAAAACGTACTGGACGATCGCAAAGTACAATTTTGTTTTGGAGCCAGAAAGGCTCTGTACCTTTCCGTGTCTCCACATCTGGCAAAACATGAAAAGAAGTAGCGGAATTCTCGCCAGAGTTTCCACGCCTTGCTGGTAAAGATGATTCGACAACGCTACTGCTTCTGTTTCGCCACCAAGTATCCTGATCATAAGGGTTTTTCTTTCCTCTTCACTGATCTCAGCATAGAAGTCTTGAAATTCTTTCAGCTGGTCAGCTTCGGAAATTCGAGTCGTTATCAACGCAGAACAGTTCCTCAGTTTATCTCCTCTGACTTTCGTGCTTATGACATCTTCACGGCTATAATATTTCAGGTCTTTTGTGAGATCACTATAAACCACAAACTCAGACTTCTCGGGGAAGACTATCTCAATTTTCTCTGTCCAGTCATCAGGATCAGCCCAGTCCTTAAACAATTTCCTTGTAACATGGCTTTTGCCATTTCCAAATTCCTCAAACAAGAGTATTCTGTTTGAAGGAAGGCCGTTCTCTTTTATAAGGATGATCTCTCTTACATGCGTGATGTCGTTGCGCTCAGACCGAGATGACCCAGCTGGGATTTCTCTTCCTCCCACGATGGGAGTGTACACTTTGTGAAGTATAAGGTGACGCAGTTTCAAATAGAAACTATTCCCAGGAGATATATCTGTTTAGAGAGGACATAAACACATCATTAATGGTGAACATGTGTACCTAAACTACTTCCATGGAATTTAAATCTTGGAGCTGACTGTCGACACACAGGTATAGGTAAATGCATTAAGCTTAGGCAGGAGCCCATAATGGGCAAGGAAAAACTTCAACCTCACTTTAATACCTCTTTCAATGCAAATGTTTGGCTTTTCCAATTACGAGTACGTTCTCAATTTGCTTTTAATCATTATGACACGAAGGTTTCTACTGGTTTTTCGAAGAGAAAAGAAAAAGAGTCTATTTCTAAACGCAACATCAATGTAGGTATCATGAGGCCCATTCCTGTTATTATCATTGCAAAACTTTACTTATCACTACCTACCCTGTCCAACGAATTATAATTCCATTCAGAAGAACAAACAAAATGCAACTCGGGGGGTAAAAGACAGAAGAATGAATATGTCCTCTATGGCTGTACCAACAACGCAAACTATTAATTACCTGAAGGCTTTTTGTGGTCGTCCAGTTTCTCTTCTTGATCTTTATCGTGAAAACGTTCCCAAAAGATGTTTTTTCTTGTCTTCTGGATAATCTGGAAATTAGGAATCATCAGCCTCTCCACAATTTCTTCACACGGGATCAGTTCAGTTATACCGACTATAGGCCATTGGACGTGGCGTGGAGCTCTGCTGCTTTTTCCAACTTCAGAATCAGTTTCAGTACAATTTTGAGTCACTCCACTAATCGTTGCAAAAGCCGAAGTGACAATTTGGTCATTAGCAGGGTTTGCTCCTTCTTGATTGGGACCTGACGAGCAAAATATCATATCATTAAAAGAAAAAAGACAAAAAAACAAAAATCAAAGGAAATGTAGCTTGACTGATAAAAGCCAATAAGATTGACAAGCGAAAACAATAACTTACCCATTTCTGACCGCAGCTTTAGTATCATTCCATAGTAATGCCGTGCCCAAAGGACACGTTCTTCCATCGTCCGTTTATAAGGACCCACCAGAGTCCTTGTATTGATTTCAGATGGGAGCTCTATGCTCATACCCTCTGTGGCTTTTTGGTTTTGGTATTTAGCACTGTTGTTTGTTCCACCTTCACGGCCTAATTCATTAGCCTTTGAAGTCTCTCCAGCCACAATACAGACTGCAGAAGAGACAAATTTGCCCTCTGCAGGGTCAGTTCCTTCTTGGTTTGGGTCCGATACAACAATTTTTACAGCGCCTGAAACCAAACGAAATTACTTCTTGTTTGTGATGCAATTCACAATCTATTGTAGAAAGAAGTTTCACGGTCAAGATTAATTTTGCATGAGAACCAGGTGAAGCATCTGCCATTGTCAAAGCCACGCTGACATGCATTTTCTTACTGTGGACATTTTAAGGAGTTTCACTGACAGGATGTGAAAGTGTCTGGGACAGCAGTTGTAACCTGATAAAGCTTTAACGGGTGATGAACTTTTGCATCAGAACTATTACTGAAACTATTTGAAAATGTTGCGTCATTTATAAGTCTATGCCAGGAGACAGCGGATCATAAACAATTGATTGTTAAAATTTGGGGCATAATCGACCTCCACTACATCTTTACCGTTACTTATCGAATGAACAGGTCTACACTTTGTTTTGTTCAAAAAGTGCTGGCACATTTTGTTAGCACATTCTCACTTCAAATTATCACAGAGAATGCTAAATCTATTTTACCGTGAGCCGAGATAAAAACTAATTTTTCAGAATGATCAGGGCAAGAACCCCGGGAGTACCCTTTATCTTCACATTATCTGTACCATAAGGCAAGGATTCCATTTTCTTCTCAGTATCACCTCTGTTTGTGAATGAAGACCCAATCCCCGCCTGTCGTTCGTTTCCTGTCGGATGTCGTTGCTCTTCAACTCCGGTCGCGATTGAATCACAAGAATCATTCTCACCTGGTGATATAGAACAACATGGTAAGCTAGAAACGTTGTCAGAAGATATTGCACGGCTTTTAAAATAAATTTTAGATTGTATAACTATAAAAGGTAAATCGCAATGGACAACAGCTCTGTTGAAATGATTCTGAAAGCCTGAGCGATAGAATAACAATAATATGGCAGTAGAATTACCTAATGAAATTTTCCATACATCTCCATGTTTTGAATCATCCAGTTCACTAGCATTTGCTTTAGTGTCAGCGGGTGATGGCACTGGTGATGCTTCATCATCTGCATCGTAGTCACTCTGGTACACATTATCATCTAAAGAACTTCCCGACTGGGCAGCAGCAGTACCTGGTGAGAACAAATAGAAAACAAATATGGTCTGCTATAACTCACTTCTTGCTACACTTAAACTAGCCGGCCAATAAAAAACTTGAAAAAACTCCTGACAATAAGGCTACATGTGTTTCATGATTTCCTGGTTTGGGACGGGCCAGGAACGAGTATAGGTACCCCAAAACCCTTCATAAAAAAGACGCTAAAAAAAGGAGCTGTTGATAGTCGGTGTAGCAGTACTCACTGTTTGCAACGAACTTCTACTGGACCCGATATGCTGTGCTACGTACCTGTATCTTAATCAAAGTGACAACTTACTAGGTGGACAAACTTTCCTCTCCACGGCATGCTTAAGCTCTAACCAATCAACGGTTTCACAGCTGTCTTCCCTGGAAACTTCCTTTGATAGCCTTTATGAGTACGAAAATGATGTAACGTGACAGTATCATATAATTTGTAGCGTAAGCTAATCGAAAAAAATATATCTTTGTAGGCAGCCTTTAGCGTGGGTCTCAATAACTATAAATGAAAACAAGGGTAGCACTGTAAGTAGCATGAGCATAGTTAGTTTCGTAATTACTGCGAGTGTTTTACGAGGTGTTAGTACTGTACTGTTGTATGAAAAGTAAAAGTTAATAACGACAATTATTAAAAAAAAAAAAACCCTTGAACAAATTACAAGTATAATGTATGGGTATACTGTATGGATGGAGGAAGAAACAGTGAAAGAATAACGTTTATTGAACTAGAACACGAGAATACAAAGGCCTTAATCTCTCAAGGGTGTTCAAGTTTATCTTATTATTCGTAAATCAGTGACTTCTCTAATAATTTATAATCTCAGCATTACTTTTCTAGTGGCAACAAGGCTTTAAATAGCCCTACAAAGAAGTACAAATTTTTTACCTTTCATTCACATCCTCAAGGAAATCTCCCAAGATGGTATGTCCATTCGCTCTAGCAATGTCTCCAGGTGATGTAGAACTGTTTCTGTAGTGATTGAATACTAATCTTCCAGCTGAGGTGCTGAAGACCATTTCGAGAAATTCGCGGCCATCTATTTCGGCAGCTTTGTACACAAGTAGTGTAAGAATTTTTTCGAGTATGGCATCATTCCTCTTATTCACATTTGATGATCCTAGTGAAATAACCATAGGCAATTTAAGGTTACAAGACCAAATGTAGATTAATGAGAACTTTTCAACTCAGTGTCGTAACACCAAAACCAGTATAAATACAAAAGCCAATCAGAGTGGAAGAAAACATCACTAGAAGCCGAGGAGAACCCAAAGCACGGACAAGTGCGAGAAAACGTCACTGACCATGTAACGATTAATATTAGATTTTCTCTTAATTTGCTGAGAGAGAAATTACTCTTACCTCACAACGCATTCACACTAGAGAGCTCTCAGTGTGAAAAAAGGAAGACGTTACGTTGAGTAGTTAGTAAATCTCAAAATGTTGCCAAGAGGCTTTGGAATGCACTTCTATTTTAAAAAACTATCCTCACTTTTTTCCAATGGTATCCTAAGATATATTTCTTCCGAACCAATAAAATATGAATAATTCCGGTTGCCCATATATCATCATGGGGGTTACCGAATTATGGTTTCATAAACTGTACGGTAGGCTTCCTTCACATTTTATGAATACTGAGTAAAGAAGGTCACTGAAGTGATTAAATATTTAAAGATAGCCTGCCAGCCTTTGTGGTGGAGCAATGGGGGTCTTTTTTAAACACAATCCGTCTCTTCGCGAAGGACGATGAATGATTATCATGATACCATAACTTTTCAAGCAACATTTCTTTTTTGCCATCCCAGACCTTAGTGGATGTACCACCTATTCGTGTCATTAAAATTATAAATTCAAGTTGTGCATGATCCCTCGTAATATAACACACCAATACCTGTTCCTCCTCCACCACGAGGGGTTGCCTGTTGAACACAGGGTTTTCCTTTTCGGCCGGCGACCGGCGATTTTCGCCGCTTGCGAACGGCTCCGTCGCCGGCAACTAAAAGCATCCTTGCTGGTAAATAATTTAAAATATTTTAGATAAAGAATAAACGCTTTGTATGTTGTCTGACAATGACGTGCAAGAAACGGAAATCGATGAGGAGTACATATTTCCTCCGAAGAAACTCGCGAAAACGAAGAGGAATTTTTACGCGTGTACTGGTACGTGACGTTCATTAATGCAAGTTTGCGTTGTCAAGTCACGCATCACTGGCATCCCTTCAAGGTACGTAAATTGTTTTATTTCTGCATTTCTCATAAATATTCATCACTTAATGAAATGTAGCGCTTTCATCGCAATTTATTAAACCAAAATGGTCCTTTGTTTATGAGGTGTGTCGCCTTTTCATTTCAAATACGCTTCATTTAGCTTTCGTGAATTCGAAGCAAAATAAATTTAACGCAGACAATAATTAATCACTATTTGAAAGGTCAATTATCTTCTTGACTTCTCGGCTTCTCACTGTTTTAGTTTAAACAGATATACTTTAACTAGGAACTACTTATTCTCACCAAGCGAAAGCATAAAAAATATTATCTCGGGTCAAGCTATAAACCGAAGTAAAGTGATAAGCCGATCGTGCGGGATAAAATTGCGAAATATTTTTGTGATGTTCGTGTTTTTGTTCACCTTTGATCTGTTTGATTCTTGTGTTAATATCTTGATGTGAAATTCTTCCAGATCGATTCGAGTGTTGTTTTACATTAATATTTATTAGTAACGTGCCCGGTATTGCCTGAGGGATGAACGGGCGAAGATACAACCACTTTGTTTGTTGCTGTTTGTCGCTGTTTGTCGCCATGTGCTCGATTGCATAATCAACGTGCCATATTTGGAACCAGTCGTGCCCAGTCTGTCATATTCGTATTTTTGTTGCAAAATTTCATATGATGTAACAGAAAAGGGCTGCATTTTATTAAATACGTTGTCATTTCTTGTGTTTGTGAAGCCTGTTCATCTGCTTCATTTGGGCAACCAAAATGCACCAGATTGCGTCTCAGAGCACTTAATTTTTCAAAATTTTCCGGGGGGGGCATGCCCCCGGACCCCCTAGAAGTTCGCGCCTTCGGCGCTCATGTTGAGCGCTACGCGCCCAAATTGTCTCCGCCTGCTTTACTTTTATCGACTTAAACTTTATTTGAAAAGGAAAACCCTGTGAACACCTCTGCTTCTCGATGAAAAAGCTTCAGCTAAAGGTCCAAGCGTTTTGAAAAGTTCATCCTGGCCCATCTCTACTTTGGATAACTTTTCAAGCATGACTTGATCATTGTTCTTAGTAAATTCAAAGTAGGTAGAACCAATTGATCTTTCATTTGAACCTTCACACTCCAGATATACTTTCACTTTGCCGGTCAAGCAAGATTCTGACAAAAATTACATGCGATCTAGTCTTAGTAGATTTAATATCATAGTAGATCAACTATCAATAAGAATAAAAATCTTATAATTTGTGATATTTCGCCGTTCAACTATTGTTTCGTAATGTTGACTGTTAAAGCGAGGGGTCAGAAAGTTCTTTCTCCTCTGGTCTACAGATATAAAAGCCTACACTGCTTAGCATTTACAGTGCTGTTGAACTTCGGGTTCGGGTGATTGGGATTGGTACTGCATTACAACTATTCTATCAACAATTAAAAAGGAATCGTGTTTTTGCCCATTCATGCCCAATCAACATTCTTTCCGTTCATCAAATTTGTTTCATTTAATCACTTTCACCAGAGTGTGGTGAGGGTCGCACAACAGAGCGAGGCTCCAAATTAAGTGCGCCCAATATCCCACCCATCCCACCCCAGGGGAGGACATCCATCACACAGTAATCTCGTGTGTGGGAAATTAACGTCTCCTACCCCAACCCTGCAGGAGACGGGACCTCCCTTTATTCGTCCCTATCCGAGAAGACTAGAATATCTAACCAATTCTTGATGTTATAGAAAGGCAGCAAATTCTTCTCAATTATTTTAAGACCCTGAGTGTTGGTCCGGCCGGGGCTCGAACCCTCGACCTCCCGCACAACAGTCCAGCGCTCTATCCATTGAGCTAACCGGGAGGCGGTTTTATAAAAACGTTAAGTTTGGGAACTTAGCTAAATGTGTTACGTTCTCATAAATGTTATCATATCCATATCGATATGCGATTGAAGACAGAGACGTGTCAATCAGCTACGTTGTGAAATTTTGACGTTTATACAGCGACGGCATCATTTAAATTTCGAGTTATTAAGGGAATTTGAGCCCAAGGGAAGTAACATTAGTTAGAGTTAAATAGAAGTTTGAGTTAAACGAGTTCAAGCTGGTTGATAGTAAATGATTGGAAAAAAGGGATCAAATCCAGGGGAAGTCAGTCATATCTTGCTCAAGTTAGCGGGGAGTCCAAGTTAACTAAATTCGAGTTGGCGGGGTTGTACTGTATTTCATATTCATCATAAATGTAGTGGCACTTCATTGTATCACACTCTACAAGTTAATCAACAAATAGTATTTACTTACTGATGTTTCCAGTCAGGGTTTTTTCATCTCTTTTCTGTAAAGGTACAGTATCAATGCCCTCGAATTTGGCCCGAAGGTTCGATGTCTCGCACTTTCTATGCAGTTTTTCGCCCAAAATGATGCAGAAGCGTATATTTTTCTGTCAGTATTCAAAAGAAAGCAATCTTTTAACATTCATGTCAAATACACAAACAGATTTCGTTGCCCATGATGGGGAAAAATTCTATTCGTAACACCTAATGACCGGAGGTAGGTTTACCGGAATTCATGACACGAAAGAGAAACGGAGGCCAGTGAACTAGTGGCTATCAAACATGCCGCTTATTTGTGGCTCGGTTAACATCCACCTCTATTAACCTTAGCTTTAAATATGGTGATTTCTTGTCGATTATCGCCTTAACTCGACCAAAAACTTCACACCAGGTTGAATAGCACAACATATACAAGACAACCAGTAACAAATAAGTCTACATCTTAACCAAATTAAATATGCCATTGCCGGCAAAACTCTAAGCTCAAAGCTACATCTCACTATTACGTATCATGCACGATCCTCGCAGTAGATAGCGCTATTTAAGCAATAGCGAAAATCAGACCTGAAAAAAATCAGGCCTGTACGGGACTCGAACCACTGACCTCTGCGATACTGGGAGCAGGCCGTTAAGTTGGCTTGTTAGCTCAATTGGTAGAGCGCTGCACTAGTATCGCAGAGGTCAGTGGTTCGAGTCCCGTACAGGCCTGATTTTTTTTTTTTTTTTTTTTTTTTTAATGAATATTTGGTCTTCATATATTCATTGTATCTCACATATCACAATTAATTTAATAAAATGCAGTCTATGACTGAATGTGGCCACTCCTGTATTTTTGTAGAACTTGTGATAAAAGGAAGATTTAATTAAAATAGAGTTTGTACACAGGACGACTGACAAGGCCGGGTAGGGTATTGTAAGAAAATTCATCACTTGACGGGTGAATTCCGCATTAAATTGCACGCGAAAACCGATATCACATGAATCGCGAAAGGATGAGTGTGATATCAGTTTTCGAGTCAAGTAATGGATTTTCCTTGAATCGCATAACTGAATAAAAATAAGAAAAAAAAAAAGAAAAAGAAAACAGCATTACTTAGAATTGTTATGTAATCCAAGATGTGAAACAATAGCACTTATCCTCGTTTTCAACTCGCAATTCCACGCTAAATACTTCGCTTCGTTGACAAATCAGAATGTGAAATTTTGTTCAATGGTGCGATTCTATAGGAAAATTTATTGCTTGACGAAAGGAATCCCGCCTTAAATTGCAAGCGAAAACCGATATCGCACAAATCGCAAAGCGATGAGTGTGATATTGGTTTTCAACGATCGCCAGAGTTAGAACGGGACTAAATCACACGCGTCGCGCGACAAGTCACGAGAGAGGTTACGCGACTCTCACGAAAGTCTGCCATTTTGAAAACCGCAAGGAGCTTGGGGGAAGGTTTAAGGACTTCTACAGCATCACAGCATAGTGCTTACAGCTTCCAAGAAGAAAGGCAGTAGCAAAAAAATATTGTGCTTACCTCTGTGGGTCCTTGTGACGGAATGATTTCATCGACCACTATAACAATTAAAACAGAAAAGTAAATCTCCATAACAATTTGCTTATCATCTACATAGTTAGTTGTGGTAATGTTATAACGGAAAAACTGGCATCATGTCTAGATTTGTTCGTTTCGACTTACACAGGGAAAAGACAGTCAGAAATTTTACTTAAGCAAAACATGCGGTCAGATCGACAAAAACGTTTTGTCAATTTCAAAACTTTCACTTAAGGCATGAGACCAGTTATTACAACAAACATGGCCAAGTGCCATATGAGAAACTACCTAACAACCTTGGGTAGCTTTATCTTGCTCGGGCCGCACATGGGAATATTGCCGGTAAAGCCCTCGCTATTAGATAGAGAAAATTATAGCATATATACTTTTATAACCCATCCATTAAATTTTCGCGCGATTCTAAATCAATATTTGTCCTCCGATTATCTTCATCGAAAGAAACAAAGCCAGCGGAATAAAGCGAGCTCAAGAGTTTCACTATTTTTTTTAGCTTATTACTTTCCAAGAAAGAAAAACAGTTGGTCTAGTACAGTCCAGTAATAGTGAATATTATCAGCCGACATAACAGCCGCCTGAAGAAGTTTATTTACTAAATAAACAAAATGGTATTACCACTCCCCGTATATTAAAAGCACAAACTGTCGAAAAACCTAACTTTTTTTAGTATTCTGGAATAGCCACTTTTTTTTATTCAAATCATTTTCTTTAGGGAGACTGAGGTGAGAGGGGAAGATGGCATTTAATGTTTCGATTAAATTACTCATAACTTCTAACAATTATACAGCTCCAACTAAGATGATATTTTCTTCTATTTAATTAAAAATATTGTTTGGAATCTTCAATCCAACCCTAACCTCCGGACGATTGGGTTAAGAAGTCAAACCACGCCTCACTTCCCTCCTCCAAAGCAGAGTTCAAATCCTCAGACGGACGAAAAATCTGTTTATAGAAAAAAGAGGAAAATTTTACGTTGAAGTATTTGCTCATGTTGGTTAGCTGGCTTCTAAGTTTAATCAGTAATGAGAGCAATTTTTCTGAATGCAATCAAGGAATTTACACATCAGTTGCGTCCTAACCTTTGCTGCTCACATCATGTTAGGAAACTTCTCCTATATGACATTTCTTCCTAATAAAACTGATTGCTTGCAAAAGTTGCGGTTAATCTATACAGTTAGCCAGTAATGTAACATTGTTAATTAATGCATGTACACCTGTCAAGAGTTTTGTACTTCATTATCTGTGTTTGTGAATATGTTTTACGCTAATGTCAAGGGTAAAAACAAATTTCCACAGCTATTACCAATAAGTTAAATTACGTGAACCATTTAGTCTGCAAGAGTGTGTGACAAATTTACTCACTCAGTCTTTTGTGGATGTGCTAATTTATAATCAGCCATTGCAAAATTGAAATCCGTAATTTGCAAAATAAAAATCTATTAATTATTTCTGAAATATATAGATTGGTCTGTAATTTGCAAAAAAAAAAAAAAAAAACCAGTAATTTGTGAAAAAGAAACGCGTTAGTGATTTGCAAAATAGAAATCTGTAATTTTCAAATTAGAAATAAGACTGGTTGATGATTTGTATAATAAATTTAAATCTGTAATTCTGACATTTGCGAAACAAGAATCTCTATGGAAAACTCCACAGGCTGGAAGAAGGGATCAGTCAGTTCACCACAAGTGAACTACCAGACGAGTCTACTTAAGTCAGCCTCTATTAAAGGGGAGAGCACTTAGTTGAGGAAATACGTAAGTGCATTCACTGGTACCCTATTTTTCTTCATTTACACCCAAGCTGTCATTCAAGGAGTTGTCATAATTTAAAGGATGATTTTTGAGAAAGTTACCTTTAAGTGATGATACATACCTCAGAAAGAGCACTAATATCTATGGAGTAAAAAGAAGTACATATAATTGTATCTATACAACTTTTAAATATGCCACACATAGCATTCCAAAATTGGCACTTGTTTGGTTATTCATGCATCAGGTGGACAATATTAATGGTTTCCATGAACAAGAAACCAAATATCAATCAAACTTGATCACTAAATTCCTGGAGATCAGAACAAATTAACATGTGCATTGACCACTAAAACTTGAAAGTAAAAATTCACAGCAAATATGTGGTGCACAAATGTATTGTGGACATGCTCAAAATCATGTGTTTCATCATGACTATTATTGCAGATGAGTGCAATCCTATTATGAGAAACCACAACAAAATCTGTTGTGTACTACGCTGAAAGGTTGAAGTTAGCTAGCACTTGGCCTGCAAGCTCTCTTGAATTTTCTAAGAGTGTGAACTTTTATTGTGGCTGACTTCAACTTGAAAAAAAAAACATAAAAGACAAATTGATTGAGTCACTTTCATTGATGAAATGTGAGTTTCTTGTTCTGACACATACAAAATATAGGAAATTTCGATAAAATGTACAATCCTTTTTTAAGTCATCCAGCATTACTGCTTGCATCCTTAGTTTAAGTTCAAACAAGAATACCCTTAATAGCTAGTCTTAATTATGAAATAAAACTACTTATTAACTAAGTCAGGTTGAGGGGAAAATATGTGGCTCTATAGGTCATGATGCTTGTACCTCCCTGCCCCTCCATTTAAAAGTCATGACCTCAGGTCATTTATTTTCCTGTGCAGGCCTCTCACTAATTCAAAAGACATTAAGTGCATGAACCATTAGCCTTACCTTCTGACTGCTCAGCAGTGTCACTAGCTTCAGCCACACTAAGGGCATTGCTCCTGATTGAATCCCATCCAGAGTCTGACTTCATGAATGAAGAGTTATCAAATTCATTATGAGTAAACAAAAACAATTTCAGTTTGCACATTTATATGTTGCACCCTCAATTATGAAATTATGGAAAATATAATTTCTTAGCAAATTTAACTCAAGACCAGAGATTGCTGCTGACTCAGCTAGGCTTCATTCTTTAGGGAGGACTGTTTCATGCAGATGGGCTTTTCGATCAGAGGAACTTAAGTCTGGTATTCTATAGCATGCAGTGTCAGAGGCTAGGGGACCATAACCTGTAATATTGATTTGTCTTTGACTGAAGAGTGGTGTGGTTGAGGAGATTTCAGGATATCCAAAACTGCTCCCAATTAAGCCAATGCAATCAAAGTGAAGGTAGAACCATGATCCAAGCAAAAGTAAAGATATAATGCCAAAAATAAAAATACCTCATGTGAAATGGGTTGCTGATCTGCAGTTGCAGCTGGTTGTTGAGAAGGATCAATGTACAATATCCCTACATGGACAATAAATACACAAATCTCTTAGTTACTGCTCAACTTGTTATTCTTTCAGAACTTGTTCTTCTTTCAGTGAAGAGCACCACAAGTTTGAATGCAGGAAGGGTCAACTACATGCCAAGAATCAAATAGAATGTAACTCTTCACCAACCTGTACATGCATGCCTTTACCCTAAAACAGTTGTATTCCAGGGAAAAATTTTTTTCATGTAGACTTTCATTTTCAGAATAAAGTTTTAAGGGTAATTCAACTGTTCTTTTTGATGCAGTTAACCTTTAAAGAAGGAAATGAAACCTGGTTCTAATGGTTTATTGGAAAAATAACACAAATGTATTTAATATGTTTGTCCACAACGCTGCATTTTGAATTCGTTGCAAGGTATATTTTGCTTTATGATAATACTCTTATCCTGATGTTGGTTTACCTGGCTCTATAAGACTTGCCCCAGAGGCTTGCGCATGTTGGAAAATTTGATCACCTGCTGTGTGATGAAAATCATATTGGGGGATTAAGAAATGAATGAATGCCATCTTCACAGTAATGAAAACTACTTGTCAATTAGCAGTTGTGAAAATAAGAGGTTATAGGTTCGAGTCCTGTAGAGGCCTGATTTTTTTTTTCTGGCCTTGGTTTTTGTTTGTTTGTTTAATATGCTAATGTCCCTGGTTTTTCCATATCGATATGTTTGTTAATTGCAAGAAAAAATGAAATTTCAGTGACTCGAGAATGAGAATATATAGTGATATAAATTGACATCTGAGTTAACCTTGCCATTTCCATTTTGTTTGAGAAATAAACTCTCTTTTCCCAACAGCCACCACTGCAAAGCAGCACTGTCATCTCAAAAATTGTTTATATCACCATCATCATCAATTACTTGAATGTAGTTTTTACAAAATTCATTAAAACCCTTTTTTTTCAGCATTTAAGCTTTAAAAGAAATCAAATTTTTCTGTCTCATAATTGGAAAAGGA